>NW_024070213.1:77624685-77700284 GCF_014754425.2 Oryx dammah | reverse complement strand
AAAGAATGCTCAAACTACCGCACAGTTGCACTCATCTCACATGCTAGCAAAGTAATGTTCAAAATTCAGCAATACGTGAACTGTGAACTTCCAGATGTTCAAGCTGGTTTTAAAAAAGGCAGATGAACCAGAGATCAAATTGCCAGCATCCACTGGATCATGGAAAAAGCAAGAGAGTTCCAGAAAAACATCTATTTCTGCTTTATTGACTATGCCAAAGCCTTTGACTGTGTGGATCACAATAAACTGTGGAAAATTCTGAAAGAGATGGGAATACCAGACCACCTGACCTGCCTCCTGAGAAACCTGTATGCAGGCCAGGAAGCAACAGTTAGAACTGGTCATGGAACAACAGACTGGTTCCAAATAGGAAAAGGAGTACGTCAAGGCTGTATATTGTCACCCTGCTTCTTTAACTTATAGGCAGAGTACATCATGAGAAATGATGGACTGGAAGAAACATAAGCTGGAATCAAGATTGCCGGGAGAAATCTCAATAACCTCAGATATGCAGATGACACCACCCTTATGGCAGAAAGTGAAGAGGAACTAAAAAGCCTCTTGATGAAAGTAAAAGAGGAGAGTTGAAAAGTTGGCTTAAAGCTCACCATCCAGAAAACAAAGATCATGGCATCTGGTCCCATCACTTCATGGAAATTAGATGGGGAAACAGTGGAAACAGTGTCAGGCTTTACTTTTTGGGGCTCCAAAATCACTGCAGATGGTGATTGCAGCCATGAAATTAAAATACGCTTACTCCTTGGAAGAAAAGTTATGACCAACCTAGATAGCATATTCAAAAGCAGAGACATTACTTTGCCCACTAAGGTCCGTCTAGTCAAGGCTATGGTTTGTCCTGTGGTCATGTATGGATGTGAGAGTTGGACTGTGAAGAAGGCTGAGCGCTGAAGAATTGATGCTTTTGAATGTGGTGTTGGAGAAGACTCTTGAGATTCCCTTGGACTGCAAGGAGATCCAACCAGTCCATTCTGAAGGAGATCAATCCTGGGATTTCTTTGGAAGGAATGATGCTAAAGCTGAAACTCCAGTACTTTGGCCGCCTCATGCGAAGAGTTGACTCATTGGAAAAGACTCTGATGCTGGGAGGGATTGGGGGCAGGAGGAGAAGGGGACAACAGAAGATGAGATGGCTGGATGGCATCACTGACTCAATGGCAGCAAGTCTGAGTGAACTCCGGGAGTTGGTTATGGACAGGGAGGCCTGGAGTGCTGTGATTCATGGGGTCGCAAAGAGTTGGACATGACTGAGTGACTGAACTGAACTGAACTGATACCTGGAAAACACTCACTGATCATAAAAGAGTCATCAAAGTATCATTTTTTAAGTATTTGTGCATGAATTTAATTATTTCCTCCTAGGTATTTGCTGGTGGGTCAGACAGTAAATAATCCACATGCAATGCGGAGACCTGGATTTGATCCCCAGGTTGGGAAGATCCCCTGGCAACCCACTCCAGTGTTCTTGCCTGCAGAATGCCCATGGACAGAGAAATCTGGTGGGCTATAGTCCATGGGTAGAGATTATCAAGCCTCCTGTCTGCAAAGGGTCAGACAGGAGTGAGCAACTTAGCATAGAGCAGAGCTTGCCTCTACAACACTCTGTGCTGCAAATTATTTTCTCACCTATCTTATTTTTCTAAAAATTTATGGTTCTTTAAGAACAGAGACCATGTTTTTATTCATCTTCCAACTTCTAGGGACCAAGTCCTACCTAATATACATTTTATGCTCAGTACATTTTTGTCGAAAGAGTTTAATGGGGAGCCAACCAGTTTGAACTTAAGAAAGAATAATAGGTTTTAACGAAAAAATCTATCAGATTTCTTTCAACAAAAGAGATGTTAGATAGGAAACTTCTTTATATCTTGCATTAAAGGAACAGAATGATTTTACAAGTTTTAGGAGTCCACTGTGGCTCCTTTCCCTGTGTGTGAAAGGGTTTTCTTGGTGGCTCAGGTAGTAAAGAATCTGCTTGCAATGCAGGAGATCCTGGGTTTGATCCCCGGATCAGGAAGATTCCCTGGAGAAGAGAATGGCACCCTACTCCAGTATTCTTGCCTAGAGAATTCCATGGACAGAGGAGCCTGGTGGGCTACAGTCCATGGGGGTCACAAAGAGTCAGATACGACTTTGCCTGTGTGTACTGAACTGCAACTTCCTCCAATTTTAAAGGAAAACTGGAGAAGGAAATGACAACCCACTCCAGTGTTCTTGCCTGGAGAATCCCAGGGACAGGGGAGCCTGGTGGGCTGCCGTCTATGGGGTCACACAGAGTCGGACACGACTGAAGCGACTTAGTAGTAGTAGTAATTGTCCTGCTTTAGAGCGCCCCTCCCCCACCACTGTAGTTCTACCAGAGATCTCTCTCTCTAGACATATCTGAGAAAGACCATTCTTTAGAAGATGTAGTATAACAGATTAATTTCCCTATAAAATATCCATCTGTTTGTAGACACAAAATCAAGCAATCATCCCATTTAACCTATATGCAATAAAGGGCTAAAAATGTACAAAGTCTTTCACTGATAGTTCTTTTTCTGAAAATAACTGCTAGCCAGATGACTATTAGCACTATTTTATAATTTGGATTAAAAAGGTAATAGAATTCACCAATATAACTTAGCTCCACACTAAAACTTTACTATTTTTTCCTCTTGTGATAGTTCTCCTAATGAAGTTGTGAGATTTTTGTGTCACTTAATATCTTTCTTGCTTTCTATAGTGTTTTGGTCATTTTTAAGTTGTGAATATGTTTAGAATATAATCTTGGACCAGGAAAAGAAGACTGTTTCTTTAAAGGAATATATTTAGATATTTTAATTTGCATAATTTGTGCTTTAAGAATTTTACCTTTAAATCAAATGAATTTCCACATGGAATCTAAATAATTAAAGCAATCTGAGTTTATTTACTTCTTCAATGATTATTTAGGTGCTGTCTCATTAGATAATGGTAGAGACTGTGAAGGTGCTTTCTATATAATTAACAAAATATGGTTTGGATTTGGCTCCTGGAAATCTCACTTCTTTCTCTGGTATTTACTACTTGTTCTGCAATGAAGAATTACTTATGGAATGACCTAGATATTTCTGTGTGTCTTCGTTTTTCCTCCACTGTGCCATGCCATTTCCCAGGATCAGGTTCTTGTTAAAAATTGCCACATGAAATTAACCTCCTCTGGAAGTAATATAGAGACCAAGAACACATGTAGAAAATCTAAATTATCTGAACGCTGGCCTTTCACTTTAACAACAATGTGATTTGGGGCAAGTTACTTAAACTCTCTGATCTCAGTTATTTCATCAGTCAAATGAGGATAGCTGCATTTATCTATTTGAGTCTTACAACAATTAAAGGTACAGAAAGTGCATTGCAATTATAAAGAAATACTTCACAGTCGGTAGCTATTCCTACTGCAATTACTAGAAAGTTCTTTTCCTGATCTGCTCCATTTGTCAAAGAAGAGATTGCCACTCATCTGTGGTCTCTGCAGGTCACATTCCACAAAATGTTTTTACTGGACTCAGGAAGGAAAAGACACTGGGCCAAGTCCAAACTGAAGGGCATTTGCTAAGTAACAGCTAAGGTTTAGGAAACCATTCAAGACAAGTCAGGAAGGAACACATTGTTCTGACTACAATTTAACCACTCTCGATTTCCGAAGTTGCACAAACTTGAATCCGGGCCTGGTACAGAAGTGAGGAGACCCTAGGCTGTAACTAGAAGCTGAGAAGACAGAGAAGGAAGTCACTGCTGAGAACGTTACACAGGCAGGATCTACCTTGTAGATAGAGTTACTAGATATTTTAGCCAAGTAAGCAGTAGACATCTGGATGTGATTAAAATTTAACCTAATCAATTCTGCTTTTTTAAAAAGATAGCGTTTGTAAGTTTTCATGAATTCAATTTACACAAAATGAGAACCTACTACGATTCTGCCTAGTGCTAGTGCAGAAGCAGCCATTCTGCCCCCTGGAGATCACAGCCGAATTACAAGTCAACCAAGCTGTACTGTTGTACTCAGAATATCTAAGACACCATGGCAGCAAAGAGTGGGAAGCTGCAGGTGATGGTGCAAAAGGAGTTTCTGGGAGGAAAAGAGACACAAGCTTAGAAAGAAGAAATGGGACAAAATATATGTATGTGCTTCACAAATGCCCTTTGTGATAATAAAATATTTACCAAGAAATACATACTAAAAAATTCTAATGAAAAATAATCCTTGATATTCAGAAGGAAATAAAGTTTTATGCTAAGCCATGGCTTTATTATCATCTAATTTAATTTAAAGTTCTAATAAATCCCCTAAGCAATATTAACTTCCATAATTAATCCATAGAACACTCCAAAATAATAAAAGCATGCAAATGCTTTAAAATTTAAGGAGATAGTTTATCATGATCTTTTTTAACATAAATGTAATATAAATATACAATCTGTTAGACTGTATTTCAAATATAGTTGTTCAATGTCAGAGAAGTTATTAACCTAGGAAAAGAGCCACAACAAAAATGTCTTAGTTGGAATAATGAGTAACCTTTAGTTTTAAAACCTGAAATGTTGCATGCTACCTACTTAAAAAGAAAGTGAAAGAAAATGAAAGTGAAGTCTCTCAGTAGTGTCCAACTCTTTGCAACCCCATGGACTGCAGCCCACCAGGCTCCTCCACCCATGGGATTCTCCAGGCAAGAATACTGGAGTGGATTGCCATTTCCTTCTCCAGGGGATCTTCCTGACCAAGGGATTGAACCCAGGTCTCCCACACTGCAGGCAGATGCTTTAACCTCTGAGCCACCAGGGAAATCCATTTAGAAATGGGTGAATATAAGCCACAGAGGTTATACTTTTCACTGACCACACAGCATATTTATATAAAAAATATACTGGTATAACATATTCATTTTAAAATGTCATGAGACATCACATTTTAAAATGAATATGTATAAATAGGAATTTATCAAATTTGCACAAATTCATCCTTAGACTTGATAATCTCTAAATATACATATGCTTGTATATGAATATATTTAGTTCATTTAGTAAATAAAAATGAATATTTTCCTGTAAAGCACACTATTCATGTGCTGGATTGTTGTGTTCAATGGTGACTGCTAAAGATTAAATAAAATTACTGAGTAATTGCTATACACTCTGATAAGTACTTTTGCCTATATAATAGGTTAATTTTAAAGATAAGAAATTTGTTCAAATTTAAAGTAAGAAGACATATTATTTTGTTCCTTGCCAAAGCAAAAACTGTCTAATCACATTCTCACTGTGACTTTCCATCTTGTCTAGCTAAACTTGCCTCATACATCTGATGTAATGGATATCAAGAATTGACAACAATCTCTAATTTACAGAGAAATGCTTATAATAAAACCTGCCCTAGGAAATACTTAAAATAATGAATTTAATATTGCCTGAAAAATATATAGCTTATTTTTCTTTCTTATATCAATGCTGTAATTCTTAGCATTATTTATTACTCATATTATTAACCTCAAATTTTAGTAAAATAAACATTCATCCAGAAAGAATAACAAAAATATTTTAAAATATAATTCCAAATGATCATCTAATAATAAAAAGCATCCTTGTTTTCATTTTAGTTTCTTTGAAAACAATGTAAATTTCCCCATCTCCAAGTTAGGGAACTATTTTTAAGAAATTCAGATATAGAATATTTTTAAAATTTCTTTTGTGAAAGTGAAAGTCTGTCAGTCATGCCCAGCTCTTTGCCATCCCATGGACTACACAGTCCATGGAATTCTCCAGGCCAGAATACTGGAGTGGGTAGCTGTTCCTTTCTCCAAGGGATCTTTCCAACCCAGGGATTGAAGCCAGGTCTCCCACATTGCAGGCAGATTCTTTACCAATTGAGACATTTTATGTGACATAAAATACTAATTTTTAAACAAAATTATCTGAATATAATTAATAGTTGTGACTATAATTAATAGAAACTATTTCTAGAAAAATTAGAAAATTATAAGACAATAGAGTAATGAGGCTCTAAATTTAGTGATAAATTGATGAATAGGCAAAAAAAGTTTTTTAAATAGGAATAAGAAAATTTTATGTTAAATGATCTTCCTATTTTTTAACTGAACCCAACGTTCAACAAAAGTGTAATAACTGAACAAATATAAGATAGTATCTCTTTTGTAATATTATTTTAATATATCTTAAGTTAATATATCAATAATCAGCTAAAATTTTTTGATAAAGACAATTTTTTTAATCCTAACAAAATAATACGTGGCTTCAGAGAACTACAAAAATATGTGTTCAACAGTCAAAAATATCCAAATAAAGGGAAAAGTTATGTACAAAATCATAAAATAATTAGGCTTCCTCGGAAATGAGCAATCTTTTAAACGACCAACTCAGTGTTACCAACAGAAAAATATATTCAGTGAAATCATATGAGACAGAAGCCAAAAAACTTATCTGTGCAGTACTTCATTCTTTACATTAAATTCATGTTGGATTTCAGGTACCTGTGTCAGTGTGTGGAGTGTTGCTGTTGCTGTTGTTTAGTTGTTAAGTTATGTCCAAATTTTGCCACCCCATGGACTGTAGCCTATCAGGCTCCTCTGTCCAAGGTATTCCTATTTCCTTCTCCAAGGGATCTTCCCCACCCCTGATCATACCTGTATCTTCTGTATTATAGGTGTATTCTCTACTGTTGAGCCACTGGGGAAGCCCAGTTTGGAAGATTAGGGAGTCTCTTATGGTGACAGTATAAAAAGAAAGAACATCTTTTCATTTTTAAAAACTAAAGATTTCTCAAAAACCTCAGAATGCATAATGGTACTAAATTACTTGAGGTACTTGGAAGAATATAAGAATTTGACTATATATTATTCATAAGAATATTAAAATTATATAAGAATTATGTCTATATATTTTTAATGTGATGGCATTTTTTTATGCTTCCAATCTTTTTTACTTTTAAACTTGTTTATGTTTGGAATTGCTCCTTGGTTTACATCTCTTTGAAATTTAAGAATCCCATACGCCAGGTCTCTACTGACCATAAAAATTATTATATTAATAATACAAGCAATTTAAATGGTGTCCATTTTTCCTCATTATTAGCATTTTTTCTTTAGATTTCATAATTTTTCACATTTTAGAATACATTGTTTATGACCTTATGTGTACATGCATGCTCAGTCGCTTCAGTAACGTCCGACTCTTTGTGACCCTAAGCCCAGCCAGGCTCCTCAGTCCATGGAATTCTCCAGGCAAGAATACTGAAATGGGTTGAGATGCCCTCTTCCAGGGAATCTTCCTGCTCCAGGGATCAAACCAGCATCTCCTGCATTGCAGGTGGATTCTATACTGCTGAGCCACCGGGGAAGACTTTCACTTTGGTTCAGTTGCTCAGTTACCTCCGACTTTTTGCGACCCCATGGACTGCAGCATGCCAGGCTTCCCTGTCCATCACCAACTCCCAGAGCTTAGTTAAATTCATGTCCATCAAGTCAGTGATGCCATTCAATTATCTTATCTTCTGTTGTCCCTTTCTCCTCCTGCCTTCAATCTTTCCCAGCATCAGGGTTTTTCAGATGAGTCAGTTCTTCACATCAGGTGGCCAAAGTATTAGAGTTTCAGCTTCAGCATCAGTCCTTCCAATGAATATTCAGGACTGATCTCCTTTAGGATGGACTGGTTGGATCTCCTTGCAGTCCAAGTGACTCTCAATAGTCTTCTCCAAAACCATAGTTCAAAAGCATCAATTCTTTGGTGCTCAGCTTTCTTTGTAGTCCAAATCTCACATCTATACATGATTACTGAAAAAACCATAGCTTTGACTAGACAGATCTTTGTTGGCAAAGTAATGTCTGTACTTTTTAATATGCTGTCTAGATTGGTCAAAGCTTTTTTTCCAAGAAGCAAGCCAGGGTTCTGGCCAGGGAATGCAAATAGAGAAGTAGCTCAGTCATTAAGTTCATTATCCAAAAAGATACCAACAAGTACTGTGCTCAAGAAAAGTGTCCTATTTCTAGTCTTTATACCAGATAAGTGATGCTAGTTAAGGGATAGGCTAGCTGGGCAGTACCTGGGGTAAAGGATGCTATTCAGTACTGGAAATGCAACAAACTAAGAAGGCATATTTACCGGAAGTGTTGATTTTCTTCTCCCCTTCCTATCACCCCTAGATTTTCAAAAGGAGAGTACTGTGTTGAAGGAATATATTGATAACTTATTTAGAGTGTGTTTGTGTGGAGAACAAGTTTCTATTGAAAGTGCCCCAATAAGTAATATCTAAGCTGCATACAGAGCAGAATGGATTTATTTAACTGTATCAATTTTGTGTGTGTGTATGTGTGTGAAGCAGAGGGTGTCCTAAGGAGATAAAATTTTCTAGAAATTTAAACAGAAGTGGACTTCTTTCATTTCTTTCCTCTAATGAGATCTCATCTTCTCCATTAAACTATATATAGAAATTTTAAAAATACTGATTTAATATTAAGTATCAGATATTTTAAATATTCATTTATTGGCCTGGCCTATTGTGTTCACTTCTCTAGGTTCAGCCTCACCTGAGAAAAATTTCAAACAATAAAAGGAAGAGTACAGTACATAAACAGATATGCAGTGTTTCTATAATATTAAAATTTCAAAAAATAAAAAATTAAAATAAAATAAAATTTCATGAGCAGCAACAGCTGCTAAGGGAAAAAAAAAACTGTGTAAAAAGGCTTATTAGAGAGACAACAGTGAAAAAGGTTGAGAAACACTGATTAGACTATTATCTCTCCCAATTATTCTTCTGTTTGGAATTGGGTGGCAAAGACGTAAGGTACATGAAGACTAGTTTTAATTTATTCATTCATTACTCACAATAATAGTGAATAAGAACATATTCATCATTTACTACTCACAATAATAGAAGGTAATAATTTGCTCATCATTTATTACTCACATAAAAGGTAGACACTATTGTTCCCATTCTACATGTAAAGTATAGAATATACCTATGTTAAATGATCATGCTATATATATACAAATACTATGATAGGCATCTTGATTAGAGGAATCAAATTTTCAAACTCATAAAATATTAAAAAGCCAATTTAAAATCTCACAGAAATAGATTTGTTTTATGAATTAAAGTGTTAATGCTAATAACCATGGTTGACAAATAATAAATATGAATATGATCTATTTCTGAAAAGGTGGAAAGTCATTGGAAGTTTTTGCACAGATGAGACCTGATATAGTTTTAAATGATCCCTGTGGTCATTCTGCTGAGAATGAATTGTAGGGTTGTAGCTAAGCACACAAGAGAGAAAACAGTTAGATGACTAATCTATAATCCTGGAGAGAACGCATGAAGCCTGCACCATGATGATGGCAGCAAAGGTAGAGATTTCTGGAAAAATTTAGTGGTAAAACCAATAGGATTTCTTGATGAAATGAAACTAACATATAAGAGGAAAAAGGAAGTCAAAGATGATTTCCAGGAGATGCATTGTTGAGACAGGCAAAAGTGTAAGAAAAGCAAAGAAAGAAAAGTTTAACTTAGGTATCCAAGTGGAGATAGCAGTTAGACAGTTGGA
Source organism: Oryx dammah (assembly GCF_014754425.2). Taxonomy (NCBI): domain Eukaryota; kingdom Metazoa; phylum Chordata; class Mammalia; order Artiodactyla; family Bovidae; genus Oryx; species Oryx dammah. The sequence continues at coordinate 77,690,688 of NW_024070213.1, read as the reverse complement.
TAAATCAGAGATATATATTTGAGAGTTTTTAGCATTTATAGCCTTGACACAATAAGATTGCTTATGGATTAAAAAGGACAGAGCTTATTGAAGTACTGAGCTCTTGCCCATTTTAAAATTTAGAGGCTGGAAGGATAATCAGGAACCAGCAAAAGACTGAGAAGAGCATCCTATGAAGGAGGAGGAAAATCTAGACTGGTGCTCAGAACAAGGAGAAAGTGATCAACAGTATTCACATTGCTAGGAAATGGAGTGGGAGAGAAGAACTCACTCCTGCATTGGAAACATGAAGGTCGCTGGTGATATTGACCAGAGCTATATGATAGAGTGTTGGGATGGCAGCACTGTGGGCCCACTTGTCATAGCATAAATTCAAGGTGGAATCAATCTTAATTTGGGGTATTTTTCTCTAGCCACTGTTAGCTGTGAAAGTGTAGGTTTGGAATAAGTGGACAGTTAGATTTAATCCCCAATTTATCCACGTGAGTATGATGAAGTGAGAGAAGTAAAAGGGTGTCAATGTCTATGCTAAGGAGTCATGATAACTTATGACTGTGGGATTTCAGCTGGATATGTAGAGACTGAGAAAAGTAGGAGATGTAGGAAAAGTGGTAAGATAAAGGGTTTGTGGTTTCCGGTGGGTCAAAAATTTTCAGAAATCTGAGTACTAGAAAAAGTGAGAAGAAAGATGGGTGGAGGAGAGAGATGAGAATATTTGAAATTAAGGAAGCAAAAACAATAGAGAAAAAGAGGAACCATGGGGAGGACAACGTAAATTGGAGGACGTGTTTCAAAGAATTGAGAGGACAAGGTAATGTAAGGATCATTGACATGTATATGGAAATCATCAGAATGTAGTAGAGAAGCAGTGTTGGAGACAGTGACTGATCTGGGCATCAAGATCTTCAAGGAACTCATAGCAAACCTCAGGAAGATAAAAAGAGTCAGAGAGGCAGATGACATGAGGTTCTAAGCAGGGAACTTGGGGCAAGAAAGAAGGAGAGTACAGTGGAAGCAACAACAGAAAGGAAGAGCACCTATCCGGCATGGGGTCCAGTGTTCAAGGCATATGAATAGACTATAGGAGGTGAAACATCACTAGGAGCAAGGGGTGGGGTTTCTGATAAATAAAGAAGGTGAAGGAAAGAGTCAGTGAAGAGACAGACATTATAGGATACTACCCATGACTGCCAATAATTCCAGAGGCAGAGTAGGAAGGTTTAAGAATTAAGTTTGGAGAGTAATGAAGCCTTAAAATGGGGCACACAAAGTGGTATTTATTCTTTAGACCTGAGGGTCTCCAGGTAGTAGTACTGGGGAGGTGGTGATTGTTAGTGATGGTGACTGAAGAGGAGATTCTGGTGGCAACACATAGACCTCTGCTTGTATACAGGCATAAAATATGCAGAAAGTTTTGTTGAATAAAAATTTGGATTTGACCATGTGATGAGCATAAAGAAAGAACGAGACAAGGTACAGATAAGGCAGTGGTTTTAATTATGGACTATGGAATCTGAGCTCTTTAAGGACATAACTGAGGATATGAAGGAGAATGAGAGAGGAAAAAAACAAGAAAAAAAAATAGCAGTAGGTCTGGGGTGGGAGTGGGAGAACTGTTGGAGCTGGAAGGAGATTTGAAGGAATAAATTGGAAAGATAATAGTGGTCAGAGAATAAAAGCTTAAAATTTTAATCTTTTGTATCAGTAATGTCAGGATTTGCAAAGATTTTTAATCACTTTATGTGTCATAGATATCTTGGCATTCTGTGAATCTCTGAGAACACTGAAAATAATGCTTTTATATACATAAAATACAAAACATAGAGTGAAAAGGAAATACATTATATTAAAATGATTTTTAAAATATCAGAAAAACAAATATATGCTTATTAATATGTAAGTAGTTTGCTTATATGGACTGTATGGTCCATGGGGTTGCAGAGTCAGACACAACTTAGCAACTTTCACTTTCACTTTCAGTGTGCTTATAACATTACATAAAAAACTAGGATATGGTCTAATAAATATCATATTTTTTGAAGAAGTGATATTGCAACAGGTGAAATATTAAATGAGAACATCTGGGATTGTGACTGGTGACAGAATTGTTATTTAAATTCATATTTCAGAAATAATAAATTTTAGTTAAAAATTAGTAAAAATTACAATGTAATTTTTTCTCAGTCAAGTTTCAGCAAGCACTCAACTTCTAATTCATATGCAAGTTTGTGAAGCCCTGTCTAGATGTAATCATGGCTGGGTGGCTGAGCCAGGCAGAGGGCAAGATCATCAGGAAAGAGGAATTAAGAAGCTAGGATATCAGAAGGATCATCTCCACAGACATTGATATCCAAAGATTTCAGAACTTCCAGCTATTAATATATTTGGACTTTGAGGCGATACCTATGTGCTAAGCATCTTGCTGAACTACGCCTCTGTAATCTACAGTATCCTTGATTCTTCTCGAGTCCTCTGTAACCAGTGACAGTCTTCCCTCCACCAGCTTCTCATGGCCATGTGACCAAGGCTGGTGATTTGCTTTAAAGATGGAAGTCAATTATTCAGTGTCTGTTTTGGTGTGGTAGGCTATAGAAGAAAGACTACAGGATGGAAAAATCGATACTCTTGGAATATGTCCTAAATGATTTATTTTCTCTTTGTCTGGCTCATCTTTCAGAAGGTATCTGAAGAAACTGCCTCTGGAACATTGTTTGCTTCCTTACATTACTTTCATACTGTGAATAATCTAGCAAGGACTCTGGTTTCTAGCCTTACTCAGCTATGAGAAGTACTTTGAGACCTCAACATTGTTTCATCAATTAGTAAAGCTGGGCCCTAATGCAGTATCAAAAGTATCATTTTAATATGTTGGCATATCACATGCCAGTTTAAGTGCTATATCCCTTTCATCAGAGCATTAAAGTTTTCTAGTTCTATTTGTGAGAAATCTTCAGGGTTTTATTTTCAACAATGACATTTTATTTTCAAAATGGTTTTCAAGTTTATATTACAGTGAGTGTCAAACCTCAGGAGAGAAAATTCAAAACCCAACTTTCTCACCGCAGACAATTGTCTCTATATCTTTCTAAGAAAGTTACAAATTTCAACAGAGCCTATAATTTTTTGTAGGAAAATTAATTCCAAAATGGTATTTTAATGGTTGATGTATATATCAGTTTCAGATAATATAATTATTTTAATTAAATTATTTGTTGCTTTTAAGTCAAGAGAGAATATGAAGTAATATCCAGTGATTTGAGAGGAGGACATTTATCCTAATATTCCCTCCTTAGGATCATAGGATATCCAACCCATCTGCGTGTACCGAATATATACCTTAATGTAACATTTTATGCCACTAATATATCAACATTCATAAAATGCAAAATTGAGTTTTCTAATAATTAAAATTATATATTTAAGAAAAATCATTGTACAAGGTAATCCATTTCATGATTTCTTTGTTGATGTATAATATTATGACCCATCATAATATCTGTTGAAGGTTTATTATATTCCACAAAGCTTGGTATTATGCAAACAAGGTAAAATAAACAGATTAGTAATTACTAAGACTGTAGTTTTGCTGATACTCAAAAATTTTTAAAAAGCCCATTCTGAATGGACCATTGGTTCATTTTTTGCAACTTCTTCAATGCACTTATATTCTTTAAAAATGTTTAATTCCTTAATTTGCAACTCTGTTTTGGAAAACACTTACTATATAAGGAAATCTCTTTGCACACTAGATTCCAATTTTAGTTATATCAACAATATTCTTTCCAGATTCCACTCTCCTAATATAATTTTCTAAATTTAGAAAACTTCACTAAATGCAACTCTTGAGGAGAAGGGTTTGTCTCACAGTTGGAGTATGGTGGAGTATCTAATCTAAGATGCAAAGCAAAGTAGACATTTATAACTCTTCTGTGACAGTAATGACTTAAGCTGTTCCTTTAAACATGCCTATTTACCTACTTGAAAGTGTGGGTTAGTCGCTCAGTCAGGTCCGACTCTTTGTGATCCCAGAGAGTGCAGCTCACCAGACTCCTCTTTCCAAGGAATTCTCCAGGCAAGATTACTGTGTAGTGAGCAGCTATTGCTTTCTCCAGGGGATCTTCCTTACCCAGGGATCAAACCTGGGTCTCCTGCATTGCAGGTGAATTCTTTACCATCTAAGCCACCAGTGAAGCCCATTTACCTACTTCAGTTCAGTTCAGTTCAGTTCAGTTGCTCAATCACGTCCAACTCTTTGAGACCCCATGAAACTCAGCACACCAGGACACCCTGTACATCACCAACTCCTGGAGTCCACTCAAAATCATGTTCATTGAGTAGGTTATGACATCCAACCATCTCATCCTCTGTCATCCCCTTCTCCTCCTGCCCTCAACCTTTCCCAGCATCAGGGTCTTTTCCAACGAGTCAGCTTTTCACATTAGGTGGCCAGAGTATTGGAGCTTCAGCTTCAACATCAGTCCTTCCAATGAACACCCAGGACTGGTCTCCTTTAGGATGGACTGGTTGGATCTCCTTGCAGTCCAAGGGACTCTCAAGAGTCTTCTCCAACACCACAGTTCAAAAACATCAATTCTTTGGCGCTCAGTTTACTTTATAGTCCAACTCTCACATCCATACATGATCATTGGAAAAACCACAGCCTTGACTAGATGAACCTTTGCTGGCAAAGTAATGTCTCTGCTTTTTAATATACTGTCTAGGTTGGTCATAAATTTCCTTCCAAGGAGTAAGCATCTTTTAATTTCATGGCTGCAATCACCATCTGCAGTGATTTTGGAGCCAAAAAAAATAAAGTCAGCCACTGTTTCCCCATCTATTTGCCATGAAGTAATGGGACCAGATGCCATGATCTTCATTTTCTGAATGTTGAGCTTTAAGCCAACTTTTTCACTCTTTTCACACTTTTTCACTTTTTCACTCTCCTCTTTCACTTTCATCAAGAGGCTCTTTAGTTCTTCTTTACTTTCTGCCATAATGGTGGTGGGTGTCATCTGCATATCTGAGGTTATTGATGTTTCTCCCAGAAATCTTGATTTCAGCTTGTGCTTCTTCCAGTCCAGCGTTTCTCATGATGTACTCTGCATATAAGTTAAATAAGCAGAGTGACAATATACAGCCTTGACGTACTCCTTTTCCTATTTGGAACCAATCTGTTGTTCCATGTCCAGTTCTAACTGTTGCTTCCTAACCTGCATATAGGTTTCTCAAGAGGCAGGTTAGGTGGTCTGGTATTCCCATCTCTTTCAGAATTTTCCAGTTTATTGTGATCCACACAGTCAAAGGCTTTGGCATAGTCAATAAAGCAGAAATAGATGTTTTTCTGGAACTCTCTTGCTTTTTCCATGATCCAGTGGATGTTGGCAATTTGATCTCTGGTTCCTCTGCCTTTTCTAAAACCAGATTGAACATCAGGAAGTTCACGGTTCAAGTATTGCTGAAGCCTGGCTTGGAGAATTTTGAGCATTACTTTACTAGCATGTGAGATGAGTGCAATTGTGCAGTAGTTTGAGCATTCTTTGGCATTGCCTTTCTTTGGAATTAGAATGAAAACTGATCTCTCCTAGCCTGTGGCCACTGCTGAGTTTTCCAAATTTGCTGGCATAGTGAGTGCAGAACTTTCACAGCATCATCTTTTAGGATTTGAAACAGCTCCACTGGAACTCCATCACCTCCATTAGCTTTGTTCATAGTGTTGCTTTCTAAGGCCTTCCTGACTTCACATTCCAGGATGTCTGGCTATAGTTGAGTGATCATACCATCGTGATTATCTTGGTCATGAAGATCTTTTTGTACAGTTCTGGGTATTCTTGCCACCTCTTCTTAATATCTTCTGTTTCTGTTATGCCCATACCATTTCTGTCCATTATCGAGCCCATCTTTGCATGAAATGTTCCCTTGGTATCTCTAATTTTCTTAAAGAGAGCTCTAGTCTTTCCCATTCTGTTCTTTTCCTCTATTTCTTTGCATTGATCCCTGAGGAAGGCTTTCTTATCTCTTCTTGTTATTCTTTGAACACTGCATTCAAATGCTTATATCTTTCCTTTTCTCCTTTGCTTTTTGCTTCTCTTCTTTTCACAGCTATTTGTAAGGCCTCCCCAGACAGCCATTTTGCTTTTTTGCATTTCTTTTCCATGGGGATGGTCTTGATCCCTGTCTCCTGTACAATGTCACGAACCTCTGTCCATAGTTCATCAGGAACTCTATCAGATCTAGTCCCTTAAATCTATTTCTCACTTCCACTGTATAATCATAAGGGATTAGATTTAGGTCGGTTTCCTTAAGAGCGGTAGTGCCACATATATAATTTTGAGAGTAAACTTGTGTTTACTGACTTTGGATTAGAGTTCTCTCAGTTTATTGACATACTCTTTGGCTACTTGTTTGACATCCTAAATCCTTGTTTAAGTCTCAGGATCCTTGTTGGTGAAGTCTCCTTTTTATTTCAATTTAAAAATTAATCTTGCCTAAATTTTCTGCTTTTGAAGCTAAATTTCTACCCTTCCTGTAACTTTCCTTTCTCTTCTGCATTTTTATGAAGTTGCTCTTTGACCTACTTTCCTCTTCCTTTCCCCATTTCCATGTATATTTACCTTGTTAGTTAACTTTGAAAAGTGAAAAGTGAAAGTTGAAATCTTCTCTTTGCTTCCTTGTCAACACATTTCCATGTTTTGTTCAGATGCTCTCCCCTCAAGGAAGATATTTTTTATCCCCAGATTTGTGGTAAATTTTATCACAGTGAGCAATCATGCAAATGTCATTTTTTTTTAGTTTAAAGGTAGATATGTGACCCAGCTCTAGATAATAAGGAAAGGTTTTCTGAGGTTTTTTTTTGGGAAAGAGCTTTCATTTTAAAAATAGAGTTTCAAAAGAGACAGAACTCTTCTTTATTGGAGGTCATCAGGTCTGTATGAAATAATTCCTAGCACTGTGGCAGGCATCATGCAAGCACAGAAGCCTTAGATGAGCTTTAGAATGAACCTAATCCTGAGACCTCCCAAAAAGACAAATCTGGGGGAGTGGGGTGACTGGTCCTTGATTATATGTTCGAGACACTGATGTCACAAAGGTGGAAAGCCTACCTATCTCTCAAGCAATTTTGAGTTGAGAGATTGCTTCCGACAGCTGAAAATATCCTAATAGATATGAACACTTTGTCCAGCTATTTAAATTCTTCTTTAACTAGAAGTAATACATCTTTGTTTCCCTTGATCTCCTATTACCATGCAGTGCACCAGCTTTGGGCAACACCAACTCTCTGCTATCTCTATTTCTGTATCAGGCTGGTATGGGCTATAAATACTTATACAGTTGTGCCGATTGGTTTTCTGACAAATTTGTTATCTGACCTCAGCTAGTTTCTGTTCGGCTAGATGATTGCTTCAAAATCTATATACCTGGATGTCTAATAGACATAGCATAAAGTAGCATATCAAAATTTGAACTCCTAATTATTTTCTCCAATTATCTATTTTCAGCAATTGGTTGTGTTGAAGTAGATATTCAGTTGGCCATTTCAGTAGGTGATTCCGTTGGTTAATCTAAATTCTTAAGAGTCATGCCAATTCTTTCACCTTCTCTCTCATCAGAAAATATTGTTGGGTCTTCTTCCAAATAAATCCTGATTATAGCCATTTCTCCCTTCTTTCACTGTGACCACTTTAGTCAAATAGTGTGGCTCGGATGGTAAGGATACCATCTGCAATGCAGGAGACCCAGGTTCAATCCTTGGGTTGGGAAGATCCTCTGGAGAAGCAAATGGCAATCCACTCCGGTATTCTTGTCTGGGAAATTCCTTGGACAGAGGAGCCTGGCAGGCCACAGTCCATGGGGTCACAAAGAGTTGGACATGACAGAGGGACTAACACACACACACACACACAGAGTCAAAGCTGACATCATCTCTTGCTTCGACTCTCACCTTTAGGCTGCTATTTCATGCCCTCTTTATTTCCTGATATTGACAAAGATTTCCTCCACAATTCACAAAATTTCTACCTCTTTCCAAAGAATTGAAAAAATACAACTTGTAAAATATGAATCTAATCATGTCAGTCCACATCTTAAAATGCTTCAATGGTTTCTTCTCACATTTAGAGTAAATTCCAAAGTCCTCAACCAAGATCCATAAATGTAGTTATGATTCAGGTCCTACCTAACTCTTCAGACTTGCTGTGTCCACTCGCCCCATAGCTTGCTCAGCCCCAGGCATGTGATCTTGCTTGCCCTTGAGCTATCAAGTATACCTTCTTGCTTGAGGCTTTTTTTGTTACTGTAGAAATACTTTTCCTGCCTGGACCATTAATTGCATGGGCCATTTCCTCACTTCTGTTTATTATTTTTTTCACTGTTACCCTATCAGAGCAGACTTTTCCTGCCATGCCTGTTGAAAAACATGGTTCAAAAGGATACATGTATCACCATGTTCACTGCAGCACTGTTTGCAACAGCCAAGACACAGAGGCAATCTAAATGTCCATCAGCAGATGGATGGCTAAAGAATATGTGGTACACACATACAGTGGAATATTACTCAGACATTAAAAAGAACGGAATAAGGCCTATTTGCAGCAACTTGGATAGACCTAGAGATTACTGCACTAAGTGGAGCAAGTCAGACAGAGAAAAACAAATATCAGATGATATCATTTATATGCAGAATCTTAAGAAAAATATTATCAATAAAATTATTTACACAACAGAAACAGACTCACAGACTGAGAACAAACTTGTAGTTACCATGGGAGAATGGAGGTTGTAGACTGGGAGTTTGGGATTGAAAAAACTAACTAAATAAATAAGAAAACATAGGCCCTAACCCTCTTCCATCTTACCCACCTGCTTCTGCTTTTGCCACCTTTCTTTAGGATATAAGTTCTGTGTAGATTGCTTAGAGAAATAACACTTTCACCCATGCTATCTTATGGAAGCTTTCCTCTTGAAATTCCAGTGATTTTTTTATGGACTGGATTTTACCACTAAAAACTCATATGCTGAAGCTTTAATCCCTAGTACCTAAGAATATGACTATATTTGGAGATGGAGTTCTTAAAGAGGTAATTAAGTCAAAACAGGGTTATGTTATGAGGATGGGGTCTTGTCTAATATAATTGGCATTATTATAAGAAAGGGAATTTAAGACACAGATATATACAGAGGAAAGACCTATGAAGACAGGGAAGAAGATGGCCATCTACAAGCCAAAGAGAGAGGACTCCAAGAAAGTCAGACCTGTCAACACTTTCACCTCAGACTTCTAATATCCAGAGTTGAAAGAAAATACATTTCTGTTGTTTAAGTCACTCAGTCTGTGGTACTTTGTTATGGCAGCCCTAATTAACTAATGAAGTGAAGTCAAGTCGCTCAGTTGTGTCCGACTCTTTGCAACCCCATAGACTGCAGCCTGTCAGGCTCCTCTGTCCATGGGATTTTCCAGGCAATAGTACTGGAGTGGATTGCCATTTCCTTCTCCAGGGGATCTTCCCAACCCAGGGATCGAACCTGGGTCTCCTGCATTGTAGACAGAGGCTTTACTGTCTGAACCACCAGGGAAGTCAGTTAACCAATACAGACCTATAAAATACCAAATTCAATAATCTTCAGCTGTGCCAAAACTTTTTTAACTTTTACAACTTTGAAATAAATTATGTAAATTAATATTTTTTTAATGCTATTTAGAAAAAGCAAAAAAAAATGTCTGTATACCTATCAGCAGGCAAATAAATAGCATTGTCACCATTCTATAAACCTCTTCTTGATTGCCCTTTGGAGCACTGTGCTGAATTTTGTGCTAATCAATCTCTTTGGGGGGAAGTTTTACATATATACCTTTTAAAAAATTGCTTTATTATATTCTTTCTGAATTTCACATAAACAGACCTACATATATTATTCTATTACTTCTTGTTCATGTGCACTAAATATTTGAGAATTTTTATAATAGAAATTAATTATTTTGTTTAAAACTAAAATAATATTAAACTCAATATTAAAACTCAATAATATTTAAATACAAAGGTCTGTCTAGTCAAAGGTTTTTCCAGTAGTCATGTATGGATATGAAAGTTGAACTGTAAAGAAAGCTGAGCACCAAATAATTGATGCTTTTGAAATGTGATGTTGGAGAAGACTCTTGAGAGTCCCTTGGACTGCAAGGAGATCCAACCAGTCCATCCTAAAGGAAATCAGTCCTGAATATTCATGGAAGGACTGACGTTGAAGTTGAAACTCCAATACTTTGGTCACCTGACGTGAAAAACTGACTCACTGGAAAAGACCCTGATGCTGGGAAAGATTGAAGGCATGAGAAGAAGGGGACGGCAGAGGATGAGATGGTTGGATGGCATCACCAACTCGATGGACATGAGTTTGAGCAAGCTCTGGATGTTGGTGTTGGTCCATGGGGTCGCAAAGAGTTGGACAAGACTGAGTGACTGAACTTGAAAAATATTTGCTACAAATATTGCATGAAAATGTTTAAAATCTTGATAAACTGGTTATAAAAATTTAAAGTAAGTTATTAATAGTAAATGAAACATAATAGAATGAAGAACTGATACGATAAGTAGCTATTAAACATATTAATCATCTAGATAGCAAATAATAAAAATTATGAAATAATAACTTTGCTTAATTTATAAAATTTTTGAATAGCAAAATGCTAGTCAGAAAATTAAAATAAATAAATTTATATAAAAAACTTCTTTAATGAAGAAATGAAACTTTAATGAAATGTGGGCATTACTATTTGGGTAGCAATTTGACAATTGTCAAGCAGGGACTACCAAGTCTTTGAAAGATCCTCCCCTTTAATCCTGTATTTCCACTTCTGGGAATCTTTTCCAGGAAATTAAAAAAATAAAAAAGGGTCTGTATATAATTATTTCCATTATGATATTATCATAATACTGAAAAACAAAATATGGGAGTGACTAAATATGGTAGCCATATTGTTATTTCTGAATCTTAGTGATCAAGTGATATTAATCATTATTTTCCATATCTTGGGTAAATCTTCCTTTTAGATGTTTTCAGATATAGCTTCAATATCTTCAGGTTTTCTTATCCTGTAATTTTAATGGATTCAATAATATGAATTTCTATACCATGAAAGCATTGTAAAATTAAAACATATTTATTTTCTTTTCTAAATTTAATTTAACATTTCCAAAAAAACACATTTAACATAAGGACTGGGATAACCATTATGGTGTGGTCACTCAACTAGAGCCAGACATTCAGAGGTGTGATGTCAAGTGGCCTTTAGGAAGTATTACTATGAACAAAGCTAGTGGAGGTGATGGAATTCCGACTGAGCTATTTCAAATCAAAAAAGATGATGCTGTGAAAGTGCTGCACTCAATATGCCAGCAAATTTGGAAAACTCAGCAGTGGCCATAGGATTCAAAAAGGTCAGTTTTCATTCCAATCCCAAAGAAAAGCAGTGTCAAAGAATGCTCAAACTACCACACAATTACACTCATCTCACATGCTAGCAAAGTACTGCTCAAAATTCTCCTAGCTAAGCTTCAACAGTACATGACTCAAGAATTTCCAGATGTTCAAGATGGATTTAGAAAAGGCAGAGGAACCAGAGATCAAAATGCCAACATCCGTTGGGTCATCTAAAAAGCAAGAGAGTTCCAGAAAAACATCTACTTCTGCTTTATTGACTACGCTTAAGCCTTTGACTGTGAGGATCACAACAAATTGTGGGAAATTCTTAGAGACGGGAATACCAAACCACTTTACCTGCCTCCTAAGAAGCCTGTATGCAGGTCAAGAAGAAACAGTTAGAATCAGATATGGAACAATGGACTTGTTTCAAATTGGGAAAGGAGAACATCAAGGCTGTATTTTGTCACCCTGCTTATTTAACTTATATGCATAGTACCTCATGTGAAATGCCAGACTGGATGAAGTACAAGCTGGAATCAAGACTGCCAGGAGAAATATCAATAACCTCAAATATGCAGATGACACCACGCTTATGGCAGAAAGTGAAAAGAAACTAAATAGCCTCTTGATGAGTGTGAAAGAGAAGAGTGAAAAATTTGGCTTAAAACTCAATATTCAGAAAACTAAGATCATGGCATCCAGTCCCTTCAGTTCATGGCAAATAGAAGGGAAACAATGAAAACAGTGACAGACTTTATTTTCTTGGGCTCCAAAATCACTACCAATGGTAACTGCAGCCATGAAATTAAAAGACTCTTGCTCTTTGGAAGAAAAGCTGTGAAGAACCTAAACAGCATATTAAAAAGCAGAGACATTACTTTGCCAACAAAGGTCCATCTAGTAAAAACTATGGGTTTTTTCAGTTTTCATGTATGGATGTGAGAGTTGCACCATAAAGAAGGACTGTGGTGTTGGAGAAGACTCTTGAGAGTCCCTTGGACTGCAAGGAGATCCAACCAGTCAATCCTAAAGGAGATCAGACCTGAATATTCATTGGAAGGACTGATGCTGAAGTTGAAACTCTGATACTTTGGTCACCTGATGCAAAGAACTGACTCATTGGAAAAGATCCTCATGCTGGGAAAGACTGAAGGCATGAGAAGAAGGGGATGACAGAGGATGAAGCAGTTGGATGGCACTCGATGGACATGAGTTTGAGCAAGCTCTGGATGCTAGTGTCGGACAGGGAACCCTGGTGTGCTGCAGTCCATGCGGTAGCAAAGAGTCGGTCATGATTGAGTGATTAAACTGAACTGGACAGGACCACCAACTGGGTTCCTTTTAGTTACTTTTCTTAAAGCCAGAGATATTCATTATCACAGTTTTGATAAAAGGTTTTGTTTTCTACGACTCTAATTAAATACTTGATTAAAATATCCAGAGATGTTTTTTATTTTTTCCCCTAAATCTGTACCATCTTTCACTTTCAGAAGAGAAAAGAAACAATTCTGTAGCAATATATAGTTTGATCCTGTGAGTTTAATTTTTTTGGAAACTAATTCAATCATTATAGAACTAATCGACATTTATAATCTGTTGATTAAAACTTTTGATAATTACAAGACTGCTTGTAAAATGGGTGAATTTCCTCCTCATCACTAACAGTGTTTCAGCTGATGCTGAGAGAGCATAAACCATCAATGTCCTGCAGGGAATTCCAAACCTTGGGAAGGAGCTGAACAAGATGAGATGGACATTTTCTTCAAGCAAGCTTATGAATTCTTTATATTTTTATTAATATCTCTAACTTTAATATTCCACCTGAAAATTTTTATTAAAAACATTCTAAAATGTACATTTCATCCTCTGAATTGTATATAATGTCTCCTTTAGTCATTTATCCTAGAAAATGTCTTGCAATTTGCTTTACATCTTAGAGCAATAAAAAAATTAAACTATCTTATATATCAATTCTTTCTGAAGGAGAATCTGCTTGTAATGATTGGATTTCAAACTTGCTATTTTCTCACCAGCCCCACCAATTCCTCTTTTGTTCTACTTTAACTGTTTTCAGCCCTATAACAAAGATGATCGTAAATCAGATTGCGTCACTCATCTTGTAAAGGCTCATCAATGTTTTCCCACTGAACATAGAATAAAGTACAAACTTCTGACAAAAACCTTTAAGGATAGGAAGAGGGAGAGAATTAGAATGAGAGGAGAAGAGTATGAGTCTGAGATGGAATCATGGCCGTTTATGGCTTTGCCCCTCCTAATATCTCCAGTTCATCCCCTTCCTCTATGTAATAGTCACACTGGTTTTTCAGCTTCTTGAACATGTCATGCTCCTTCCTTGTCCCTGTGACTCTTAGCCTCATTTGTGTGGTCTGTCTAGTTCCTTTTTAGGCTTCAGCCTAAATGTCTCCTATTTAAAGGAGACTTAACCTGCTCATCTTATTTAAATCAGTTTTACTTCTTTTATTCTCTATATTAGCTTGTTATTTTTTTCTTACAGGCATTAATAAATATATATCTAGATAAAAATTATTATTTGGCTTAGTACTTTATTTTCCTGATATTTACTAATGTCCTTTAAATTGATTTACAATGTTGTATTAGTTTCTGGTATACAATAAAGTGATTCAGTTATGTGTATATATATGTACAAACATACCATGTTTTGTATTCTTTTCCATTATAGTTTATTGTAAGATATTGAATATAGTTCCCAGTGCTATACAGTAAGTCCTTGTTTATCTGTGTTACATATAAGTAGTGTGTATCTGTTAATCCCAAACTTCTAATTTATTCCTTCCTCATTCCCTTTCCCCTTTGGTAACCATAAGTTTGTTTTCTATGTTTGCAAGTCTTTTTATGTTTTGTAAATAAGCTCACTTGTATCATATTTTAGAATCCACATATAAGTAACATCATAAGACGTTTGTCTTTCTTTGTCTGAATTACTTTACTTAGTATGATAATATACAAGTCTATCCATGTTGCTGCATGCAAGCTTCAGAAGGGCTTGCCAATTGTTGTAACCAGTAACCTAGCGATAGCCTGACATATTGCAGGTGTTCAGTAGATGTCCATTGGATGAATCAGTGCTCTGCAGAGCAAATGTGTTACACAAATATGGAATGTTTTGAGAGTAAATTTTATCAGAGGAAAAAATTATTTTCACTGGAGGCAAAATGGTTGTCTGAGGAGGCCTTACAAATAGCTGTGAAAAGAAGAGAAGCAAAAGGCAAAAGACAGAAGGAAAGATATACTCATTTGAATGCAGAGTTCCAAAGAATATCAAGGAGAGATAAGAAAGCCTTCCTCAGTGATCAATGCAACAATAGAATGGGAAACTAGGGATCTCTTCAAGAAAATTAGAGATACCAAGGGAATATTTCATGCAAAGATGGTCACAATAAAGGACAGAAATCGTATGGACCTAACAGAAGCAGAAGATATTAAGAAGAGGTGGCAAGAATACACAGAAGAACTATACAAAAATGATCTTCATGACCCAGATAACCACGATCACTCACCTAGAGCCAGACATCCTGGAATGCAAAGTCAAGTGGGCCTTAGGAAACATCACTACAAACAAAGGTAGTGGAGGTGATGGAATTCCAGTTGAGCTATTTCAAATCCTGAAAGATGATGCTGTGAAAGTGCTGCACTCAATATGCCAGCAAATTTGGAAAACTCAGCAGTGGCCACAGGACTGGAAAAGGTGAGTTTTCATACCAATCCCAAAGAAAGGCAATGCCAAGAATGTTCAAACTACCACACAATTACACTCATTTCACATGTTAGCAAATAAATGCTCAAAATTCTCCAAGCCAGGCTTCAACAGTACGTGAACCATAAACTTTCAGATGTTCAAGCTGGATTTAGAAAAGCCAGAGGAACCAGAGATCAAATTGCCTACATATGTTGGATCATTGAAAAAGCAAGGGAGTTCCAAAAATACATCTACTTCTGCTTTATTAACTATGCCAAAGCCTTTGACTATGTGGATCACAACAAACTGTGGAAAATTCTTAAAGAGATGGGAATACCAAACCTGCCTCCTGAGAAATCTGTATGCAGGTCAAGAAGCAACAGTAAGAACTGGACATGGAACAACAGACTGGTTCCAAATCGGAAAAGGAGTACACCAAGGCTGTATATTGTTACCCTGCTTATTTAACTTACATGCAGAATCCATCATGAGAAATGCTGGACTGGATAAAGTACAAGCTGGAATCAAGATTGTTTGGAGAAACATCAATAACCTCAAATATGCAGATGACAGCACCCTTATGGCAGAAAGTGAAGAGAAACTAAAGAGCCTCTTAATGAAAGTAAAAGAGAAGAGTTAAAAAGTTAGCTTAAAACTCAATATTCCAAAAACCAAAATGGCATCTGATGCCATCAGTTCATGGCAAGTAGATGGGGAAACAATGGAAACAGTGACAGACTTTATTTTTGGGGTCTCCAAAATCACTGCAGATGGTAACTGCAGACATGAAATTAACAGATGCTTGCTCCTTGGAAGAAAAGCTGTGACCAACGTAGACAACATATTAAAAAGCAAAGACATTACTTTGCCAACAAAGGTCTGTCTAGTCAAAGCTATTGTTTTTTTCAGTAGTCATGTATGGATGTGAGAGTTGGACCATAAAGTAAGCTGAGTACCAAAGAATTGATGCTTTTGAACTGTGGTATTGGAGAAGACTCTTGAGAATCCTTTGAACTGCGAGGAGATCCAACCAGTCAATCCTAAAGGAGATTCGTCCTGAATATTCATTGGAAGGACTGATGCTGAAGCTGAAACTCCAATACTCTGGCCACCTGATGCGAAGAACTGACTCATTTGAAAAGACCCGGATGCTGGGAAAGATTGAAGGCAGTTGGAGAAGGGGATGACAGAGGATGAGATAGTTGGGTGGCATTACCGACTCAATGGGTATGAGTTTGAGTAAGGTCTGGGTGTTGGTGATGGACAGGGAAGCCTGGCGTTCTGCAGTCCATGGGATCACAAACAGCCAGACATGACTGAGTGACTGCACTGGACTGAAATATTGGAGGATGATATTTTATTTTCTCTTCTATTTTTATAATGTATTCCAGTGAGGAACTTTCTAATCAAATTATGTCCTCAACTAAGTTAATGAACAAAATATCTTGGGATTTGTGTGAACATACTAGTAACTAAAAAATAAATAAATAAAAACCTTGGAGAAGATTCAGGAGAACCCAGATTAGTTTAGATGGAGAGATGTTATCCATGGTCTGACAAAGTGACAAAATCTGCTCCTAGAATTACTGCCCAAAGCTTCTGAAGGGTAAGTAAACCTCTGAGAACTTCTTTACTGGGAGTCCCTAACCCTGTCCATCAACTGCTGAAACAAACATGGATCATTCATACATTGACAATGATCAGGGCACTGAGTCAGTCTCTAAATCAAATATAAAGATGTGAAAAAGTATTAGTTTGCTCAGATAACTTCTCATTTATTTTAGTCTTGTTACAAAACTAGGAGTGTCAAGCACTGCAATAGAATCAAAAAACATTTTAAGTGGGTAGTCATGACAGAATGATAATAAAAGGAATTTATATTTTAGAGGTAATTTTAAATGTAAGATATTTGTCAGCCTAGAAATATACAGGTTGAATTCACCCTCTTGCATCCCACACAGAATGTAGCAAAGGAAAACAAAATATTTGATTATTTCAAAATGGTTTGAGTGATAGCATTTCTTGAATGACAATATTTGATTGTCTCATAGTCACAAATATAAAACTTTAAATTTATGATGATGAACCTGTACAATTGGCATTCAACTATAACTTTACTGTGATATAATATACCATTTCAAAATTTTAGGCTAGTAGCTAATTTATTTATTGAAATTTATTTTCCAAATGATACAGGACATTTACAAGGTTACAGATATGGAGATCACTTAAGTATATGGCATCCGGTCATTAAATAAGACAGGTTAAAGCAAGCCTTAGACCACCATGTATATACAGGCTATTGTATAAAATTAGACACTCAGACTATTTTTGGTTTTGAAAATGCTTACCAACGTATTTGCAAAATTGCTGATGTTAATGACAAATTTAAATTTCATAAAGCAGGAATTAAACATAGACAGTGGAGAAGGGAGCATGTGAGTAACATAGTCAGACATCTGACTAAAGGTTTCACTGGAGAACGGTTTCCTAGCCCTTTAACTTCTGCTACTGCGAAGAGAACAAACTGAAAAAACAAAATGTGTTTTTCATCAGTGTTGAAGTCAGTGGCTTTGGTTATGTAGTTTAACTTAATAGCTTGGAGTCACCAAAAATAGTAGGTTAAATGTTTAGATCATATCATCAATGGTAACATCAGGATAAATTGAAGATTTATTAGAACACATAAAGTCAACAAAATAAATACATAGTAACTTTAAATCAAGCAGAAAAGATGTCTTGTTCTTTTAGAACCTACCCTAGACTTTACCACTGCCTTCTTTCCAATCCAGACCATCATCATATTAATCATTCTATGATAATAACCTTGTAATTCATCTCCTTATATCTTACTCTCCTACTGTATATATTTTCCACAAACAACAAAGTAATTTTTCAAGTGCAAATATCTGGTCATATTACTACCACTGTAAAGGGTTCAAATAACTACTTTTTTTTATTTTAAGTAGTCCAAACTCTAAAATGTCCTTGAAAGTCTTGATTTGACTAAGATAACTTTAGTGTGTTTAAAACTAAAAGAAAAATAAAAGCTCAAAATATGCACATTGACACATCAGTAATGAAATACTGCGTCTCTGTGGATATGTATTGTTAATTTATATTCTTAAATTTCATAAGTGTATCTTTCATGAAGAAGTGAACTGAAGTGAAGTCACTCAGTCATGCCCAACTCTTTGTGACCCCATGGACTATAGCCTACCAGGATCCTCCATCCATGGGATTTTCCAGGCAAGAACACTGGAGTGGGTTGCCATTAAGATAAATTACTTTGTATTAAAATTTATAGTTAAATTTCACTTGATTCTTAATTTCATTCACAATGATCTATAAAAACAAAGGATTCTTAAAAGACAATACAGAGTGTATCAGATATATTATGCTTGTGATGAAACATTTGCAGAGTTATGTTTGCCTCTATGTGAACTATAAGCAATCTGACGGGGAATAATTTATTAAGAGAGCAGATGACAGTGTTCAGGTCAGAGATAAGTGGAGTTACAAATTACCATGTCTAATAAATTTTCTAGAATATCTCTAATACAAAGTTTTAATTGTTGTTAGAAGCAAATTTGTAGATTCGCAAGGCATAAATCATGCTCCCAATAGGATAGCATATCAACATTCTAGACATCTAAATTACAGTTTAAGTTGCCCCAATTATTCTTATAACTAAATCTTCCTCTATACAGAAACCATGAATTAATTAAACAATTATTTGTTAATACCCTGTTACGTGCCAGATATTTCCCTTGAATTCTAAGGATACAAGGATTGAGCAAGGCAGGCAAGAACTTGCTCCCATACAGCTTAGATACAAGTAAGGTTATAGACAATAAAAGGTATAAATTAATAAATAATTCTAATAGCTATAAATATGAATAAATTTAAAAAATGATGTGATATGAAAAGCACTAGAGTAGGGGGCTATGTTACATTGATAGACATATAATAATTCTTCCTTGAGAAGATGACATCTGAGCAGAAACAAAAATGACAGAAATAACCAGCAGTGCCAAAATCCACAGAATTCCAAACAGCGGCAAGAACAAGTACAGAGGCTTAAAGGTTGAATAATGTTTAAAGGTTGAATAATGCTGGTATGTTCAAGAAGCAAAAAAGGTTAAAGGAGCACAGGTGAAATCAATTGAGGGAAAAGTGGGTGGATCAGATTATACAGGCGAGTGGTGAGGAATTTTGCTTTTATTCTATGGGATGTTTTTCTAAGAGGAAAGCTATATGATTTGACTTATGTTTGGAAGGATCCGTCTGGCTGTTATACAGAGAATGGACTATATATAGGAAGCCAAAATTGGAAGCCAAGAGAAATTTTAGAATTATAGTAGAGCCAGAAGGGGGATGATTGTGATGTAGACTCCAAAGTATGTGGAAATATATAAATGGTAGAACATTTTAAGTATGTAAATTATGCCTGAAGTATTTTAGGCATTTAATGTATATTTTTTGAATGAGAAAATGAATGAACAGCACGATGCATATAGACATGAAAATGTAGCAATGTATTATATTCATAGCGACATATTTTAGGCACAAAAACTGAAACAAAGGAAAATACTGGGAGTTTTTTAAACTTAATGAAAAGTCTAACATTTTCATATGTATTCAAATGCTTTTCCCATTACAAATAACTTGAAAATAATACATGATAAAATTCTAGAATGGTGTGTTCATAAAATACCTGATATTTTTAAATATTAATTCTACAGGTTTTTGAGGGTTTTTTGGTACAGTTCTGACCAAATTAAGAGATAAATAACAAAAATTCTGCATTAATAAAAACATTTTCTATTATTTAGCAATAAAAGGAAACTCTTCTGAGTATATTTCAAGTTTCTAAAAAATCATACTGTGTCTTCTGTACATGGGCCATTTACACCCTGAAATCAGACTATAAACTTGGTGTGCTGCAGCTGGTCCATACTACCTGCCAAAAGGTGACTGTTACATTTTAAGGAAATTTGTGAGGGGGTTGTTTAAAATGCTGTTCTTAAAATTGAAACTATGTAAACTTATTAGTTAATTGAAAAAAATTAGAACAAAGATAGCAAATACTCAGCTTCATCACTTTGGTTGGTTTTAATTGCTAAGTCATGTTCGAGTCTTACAATCCCATGGGCTGTATGTAGCCTACCAGGCTCTTCTGTTGGATGGATT
This sequence comes from Oryx dammah, assembly GCF_014754425.2. Classification (NCBI taxonomy): domain Eukaryota; kingdom Metazoa; phylum Chordata; class Mammalia; order Artiodactyla; family Bovidae; genus Oryx; species Oryx dammah. Next base: position 77,670,362 of record NW_024070213.1, on the reverse strand, counting down.
GCCCAGGCAAGAATACTGGAGTGGGTTGCTGCTTCTTTCGCCAGGGGATCTTCCCAAACCAGGAATTGAACCTGGGTCTCGGGCATTGCAGGCAGATTCTATACCAACTGAGGTAGGAGGGAATCCCTTCCCTAGGCTTCCCTGGTAGCTCAGATGGTAAAGAATCTGCCTGCAATGTAGGAGACCTCGGTTTGATTCTTGGATGGGGAAGATCCCCTGGAGAAGGGATAGGCTACTGACTCCAGTGTTCTTGGGCTTCCCTGGTGGCTCAGTTGGTAAAGAATCTGCCAGCTGTGTGGATTACACTTTCACTTTCCTCACTCTACTGCAGTTCATCCTCATCAGTGCTCATGAGGTTATGCCTATTGCGTCTGGATGGTGACAATCCTATCCCAGTGTGCTCCTGAGCTTGTTGTTTAGTTGCCAAGTGTCCAACTCTTTGTGACCCCATTGACTGTAGCCCACCAGGCTCCTCTGTCCATGGGATTTCCCAGGCAAGAAGAGTGGAGTGGGTTGCCATTTCCTTTCCCAGGGGATCTTTTCCACCCAGAGACTGAACCCACATCTCCTTTATTGTAGGGAGATTCTTTACCATTGAGCAACTAGGGAAACTTGTGCTGAGCACCTCCTTCCAACTCCATGTTTAGGGACATCATGTAGCAAGCTTGAAATCAGACATGATGAAAATATCTACATCGTAAAAATTGGCAAACACTAGACACCAGGGCTTCCTCCCTCCTTCAGAGGGTCCACTGTTTAACATTTGCCGGAACATCACTGGTTACAACTCTACTGATGCTACTGTCACTGCTACAGTCTTTGTCACTGCTGCAAACTTCTGTAGTTTAAATCCCAGAAATTACCTTTTGCTTCCCATTAGGGACACATCAAGAGTAAAAATGGAGAGAACACCACCATGCCACTGTCTGGCTTCTAGAGAGGGAAGGTCAGTTTTCAAAAGTAACTTACTCAGGATTTTGTGCATTTTATCACTTTCAAAATAGTTTCCCTTTGTGAAACAGCCCTTCTAAGTGTAAAACTATTGAATCTGTGTGCTATCCAAGTTCAAAATTTAGAAAAAGTTTCAAAAATACAAAGATGCCGTGTTTTCCTATCAAAATAGTGATGACTTAAAAGATAGAGTCTAATGTTGGAGTGGTGCAGTAGAAAATGCACTCATACACAATAATAAGAGGAACACAGTTGATACATATTTTCAAAGAAAATTTGAAATATAGAAGTAAAACTCTTTAACTCATTGTTTGAATTTAACCTTCAGGAAGATTATTTGAATTTAACCTGCAGAAAGATCTATAAAAATGCAGTGAAAATAGTATTATTTATGATAGAAAAAACTGAAATGGGTAGATAATTTTGCACATTTGTTTGAGAGAATAGTAGTCGCAGTGTTAGTTGCTTAGTTGTGTCCAACTCTTTGTGACACCACAGACTATAGCCCACAAGGCTCTTCTGTCCATGGGACTCTCCAGGCAAGAATACTCGACTGGATTGCCATTCCCTTCTCTAGAAGACCTTCCAGACTCAGGAATCGAACCCAGGTCTACTGCACTGAAGGCAGGTTCTTTACCGTTTGAGCTACAGAGATTTTAAATAAAACTCATGAATTTTTCCATGTTCATGAAACATAATTGATAAAATTTGGATATGACAGGATATATTCAATAAAAGCCCACACATGAAATTACAAATATCTATAGGGTAACTTAAAGCAAATTCCACTGAACATTAGTTAAGCAGTTAGAGTGTTTGGAATATGACTATATTTTATTTTCCTTTCATTTTTTGAAATTTCTAAATTTTTAAAAAGACATAATAACAATGTCTAAACTAAATTGTTTTTAATGTAAATAATTTAAATTCATATGAAAACATAAAATTTCCATTCATATTTTTATGCTTTTCTCATTGCAAATAATTTAAATAATTTGCAAATAAATCCAAACATTTTTTTAAAGTCTTGAATTGTACTATTTACCTAACATCTGACATTTCATGTTAATTCAACAGTTTCTTTGTATAGTTATGTTTGGACCAAAAATGCTGGCATTGTTTTAAAGGACTTTTTATTAGGTTAATGTATAGCATATTCATCTATTTAACTATATATCATCAAATTTTCTTCTAAATCAATTACTCCATCTTTGATTTAGTATCTTCTAGAATTTCATAACCTCATAAAATTCTCAAAATAACATTGATTTTAATCCAGTATAAACTAAACCATGTGTACAGAGTGAGAGAAAAGCAACAAAATTTTAAAAATTAGTAGAGTTTTACAAATCCAAATAGAGGAAAAAAATCACTGCCTTACATATCTATTTCAAATTAACCAATGCTGTGAAAATAGAGTTTTCAGAAAAGGAATAGCTATACTGAGACAAATAGATATATTGGTAAAGGAAGGAATTGTCATCTACTATCTTTCTTATTATTATGCTAATATGTGTAAGGTAAGAAAACAAACAGTGTTTAGGAAAAGATTAATAATAGTCCAATGAATTTTCTTTTGATATTAGAGAAGTTTGGATATTATTATCTTTGGATAATATTATTTGTATAAGTTTGGATATTATTATTTATTATTTTAATAAATACCATTGTGTTTTGATGTTCAGATAATAATCAGTAAGTATCTGATATGTTGCCAATGTACTTTTGTGACACATAAGGGGACAAATATTAAGTTAAATCTACTTACAAATAATACTGATATTAGTGGGAATATCAGTCCCACATTTGTACTTGGGAACCCATATGGGCCTAGAAACTTATGAGTACTTAATTAAAATGTGCTTACCTGAAATTTTGACTTGAGACACCACTCCATCTCCTCCATCACTGTGTGCACGAACCTCTACAACATATTCTCCATCCCTGGGGATTGGGACTTCTATGGAGTGTTTATGAGTTGAATACAGCTTGCCATCATGCTGGCCATCAGGTCTATAGAGTACCTTTAAAAGTTTCAGAATGTAACTATTTAATAAATGGGTAATAGTGAACCAATTCCTTAATACTAAATTTGAATAAAGATGTTTATACTTTCAATAATTTAAAAAAATATTAGGAAGCTATGTGTAAACTAGCTGAAAAATCCATATTATTTTTAAATCACATAGATTTTATTTATTTTAGGCTAAGCATCTGAATTTCATTTTTTGAAACTAAAATAGAGATTAAAAATGTATTTTTTTAATGAAAAAAGTATAAAATGAGGGCTCTTTCAATATAGTGAAATAGTCTTAAAAATTGCCTCACAATTAGAATTTTTCACACTATTCCTAAAATTTGGTATCCATTGAAAAATGTGATAGTGATATAAAGAATTTATAGAAATAATCTTTTTTTCCCATTTTTGTTCAGTTACGGAGGGTGCCTCAATACATCAAAGAATTCACTATGTGCTTGGCAACATTATCTTAATCACTGCCAAGCAAAAATCGATTCTTTCTCTCTTCCTTAAACACTAATTATTCTAACAATTCTATTCATTAAAGTAGTTATTCTATTTTGTCCACTTGACATTGTATTTTCCTGGAATTCACTGAAGCTCTTTTCTCATTTCAAAATTTATCATAAAACTATGTCGTCTGATTCCACTGCACAACTAGAATAAGAGCTGGATGGGTTTTGACAAAACAACAATAAAAAAAACCAAATACCAATCACTCTCTATAAGAATGAAGCTTGTGTAGGAAACAATCTAGTAATCTTTTGCATACCTTATATCCCGTCACTGTAGATTCATTTGACAGCGCAACCACATGGTCCCAGGTGATTATGTAGCGTGAACCAGACCTTACGGAACTGATGATCCGCGGAGGCTGGCTTGGAGCTGTGGAAGTAATAATATGCTACTGATGGTAACCACATGCAACTTCAGTTCTGCAAGCTGCATCACATCAGGAATTATAATACTGACAGTGATATGGGAATAAAAATACTAATTTTGATGTCTGTATTACGTGCTTGGCCCTATGGTCTGCATCCACGGTTTCATTTAATGTACCTCGTGGCCCTGGGAGGTAAGGTAATATAATGATCTCTTATTCTCCTCTCATCAACCTTCAGTTGGTTGTCTCTTTCCCACCACTCTTTAGAAACTGCTATTCTCAAGGTCATCAGTCACCTCCAGTTGGCCAAATCTAATGTCACATTTTTTATTCTTTTCAAGTTTAACATCTTCACAGCATTTCAGAGAATTAACCTTCTAAATCTTTTTGAATATATTTTCTTAAATTCATAATCTCTTATAATCTTTCCTCCTGTCTCTCAGTTTGCTCCTTCTCATTAATCATTCTTTGCTAGCTCCATGACCTCTGCCAAGTTTCCCAATGTTGGGAAGACAGGACTTGATCCTCGGCACTCATCTCTCCTCTATGTATAAATCTCCCCAAACCTTACATCTGGGCCTATGGCTTTAAATACATACGATTCTGTCTCAAGGTAATCTTTTAACTTGTACAGATATGTGTCCAACTTCCTATATCCTCCTCAATGTCTAAAGGGTTTCCCAAATGCAATATAATCAAGACAGACATTTACTATGTACCCTTCAAATCTACCTTTCTCTATTTCCCCAATTTACTAAATGGCACAACCAAACTCCCAATGTTTCAAGCCAAAATCTATTCAGTCTTCTGTTTCATTCATTGCCAACATACAAATTAGCTGAAAACTATCAACTCTGCCTGCAGAAAATTTTCTGCTTCTTTCTATCTCTTTCTATCTCTGGTCACCATCAGCTCTTCCTTGAATATTAAAAAAGGTCTCCTAATTGGCTATACAGCTTTCACTCTTATTCTACCATGTTCCTTATTTACCCAGAAGGCAGAAAATTATATATATATATATGTGATATCACTCTCTGCCTTAAAATTGTCCAGTGATTTCTTATGACACTTAGAATTTAAACTCCTTACTATGATCTGTAAGACCCTGCTTCACATGACTCTTCCACAATTCAGAGCTGGAACCATTGTCTTTTCTACACTTAAAACACACCAAACTCCTCTCATGTAAAGGCTTTGTACTCGTTATTTTCTCTGCCTGATAGAATCTCCTCAGCAAAGTCCTCCTTCTTATTACTCATATCCTAGGTCTAATAGGATCTTCTCTAAAAGGACATTCCCAACTATCTGATTAGAATTTGGCTCCCACCCAAGTCATTTTAAATGTTCATATTTGGTTATTTCTTGGGTTTTATGTATAACTTATCTTTAATTGAATTGTAGTTGATTTACCATATTAGTTTCAGGTGTACAACAGTGATTCATATTTTTGACTATACCACTTTAAAAGTTATAAAATAGCAGCTATGTAATTGTATATCAATGCCATACAATATATCCTTGTAGCTTATTTATTTTATATATAGCAGCTTGTACCTCTGAATCCTGTAACCCTAGTCCCTTTTAGTTTCCATTTGCATGAAATATCTTTGCCATCTCCTCACTTTCAGTATATGTGTGTCTTTAGCTCTAAAGTGAGTCTCTTGAAAGTATCAAATACATGGGGCTTTTTTTTCTACTTAATCAACCACTCTATGCCTTTTATTTTTCACTCTGTCTTTTTTTTCACTCTATGTCTTTTGATTAGAACATTTAGCATATTGACATTTGAAATGATTATTGATAGACATGTATTTAATGCCATTCTGTTATTTGTTTTCTGGTTGTTTCTGTACTTCTCTGTTCTTTTAGTTTCTTCCCTTGTGGTTTGATGATTTTCTTTATTTGCATGCTTGTGTTCCTATCTCTCAAGTTTTTCTGTGTGTATAATTGTGGGTTTTGATTTGTACTTACCATGGAGTTCATATATGTTGACCTATAAATATATCTGCCTGTCTTAAACTGATTCAGTTCAAACACATTCTAAGATATCTACTTTTTAAACCTCCTTTGCAAGTTTTGTGTTTTGATGTCATATTTCACTTCTGCATGTTTAACCCTTAATAGTCTATTGTGGTTATAGTTAATTTTATAATTTCTTTTTTCAGTCTTCATAGTTGCTTATTCAAGTGCTCAATCCACAGCCTTTACTATATATTTGACTTTACTAGTAGTATTTTTTCTTTTCTATCAATTCTTACTACTTATTGTAGCCTTCTCTTTTCCACTTGGAAAAGATTCTTTAAAAATTTTTGTAAGATTGGTTTAGTATTGATAAGCTCTGTTTTTGCTTATTTTATCTTTTGTTCAATTCTGATTGATAACCATAGTAAATAGCGTATCTTAGTTTGTAGGGTTTTCCCTTTTAGCACTTTAAATATATTAGGTAACTCCCATCTGGCTTGCGAAGTTTCTGCAGAAATGTCGGGTAATAGTCTTATGGAGGTTCCCTTGTATGTGATTTTTTAAATTTTTCTCTTACTGACTTTAGAATTCTCTCTTTAACTTTTGCCATTTTCTTTATAATATGTCTTACGTTTCTTTGGGTTCATCATGTTTGGAATCCTCTGTGATTCCTGTATCTGGATATCTCTTTCCTTCTTCAGGTTTGGAAATTTTCAGCCATAATTTAATCAAATATATTTTGGCCCTGTTCTCTCTTCTTATTCTGGAACTCTCTATAATAAAAATGTTGCTATGCTTGATGTTGTCACAGAGGTCCCTTAAACTAGTCCCTTAAAGTCTGTTTCTCTTTTGCTGTTCTGATTGGGTTATTTCCATTATTCTGTCTTCCAGATCTTTTGTATCACACAGTTTGCTGCTAATTCCATCTAGTTTTCATTTCAGTCATTGAATTCTTCAGTTGTGACTTATTCCTTTCTATATTTCCTAATTCTTGTTAAGATTTTCACTGTCTTCATTTATTGTTTTCCCAAGTTCAGTTAGTATTCTTATTACTAATGACAAACTCTATCTGGTAAATTATTTACCTCTTTTTATTAGTCATTTTTTAAGGAGATTTTTCCTTGTTCTTTTAAAGTAATTCCTCTGTATTCAGGTTCAAGTTTCTCAGACTCTTTGAAATTAGGTGAAACACTTCTTGTTGTTCAGTTGCTCAGTCATGTCTGATTATTTGTGACCCCATGAGTGCAGCATGCCAGGCTTCCCTGTCCTTCACTATCTCCAGGACTTTGCTCAAACTCATGTCCATTAAGTTGGTGATACCATCCAACCATCTCATCCTCTATTGTCCCCTTCTCCTCCAGCCTCCAATCTTTTGCAGCATCAGGATCTTTTCAAATGAGTCAGCTCTTTGCCTCAGGTAGTCAAAGGATTGGAACTTCAGCTTCAGCATCATTCCTTCCAATGAATATTCAGGCTTGCTTTCTTTTGGTATTGACTGGTTTGATCTCTTTGCAGTCCAAAGGACTCTCAAGAGTGTTCTCCATCACCACAGTTCAAAAGCATCAATTTTTTAGCACTCAGCCTTCTTTATGGTCCAACTCTCACATCATACATGACTACTGGAAAAACCATAGCTTTGACTAGATGGACCTTTGTCAGCAGAGTAATGTCTCTGCTTTTTAATATGCTGTCTAGGGTGGTCATAGCTTTTCTTCCAAGGAGCAAGTATCTTTTATTTTCATGGCTGCAGTCACTGTCCACAGTGATTTTAGAGCCCAAGAAAATAAAGTCTGTCACTGTTTCCAATGTTTCCCCATCTATTTGTTGTGAAATGATCAGACTGGATACCATTAGTTTTTTGAATGTTAAAATTTAAATCAGTTTTTTCACTCTCCTCTTTCACTTTCATCAAGAGACTCTTTAGTTCCTCTTTTCTTTCTGCCATAAGGGTGGTGGCATCCGCATATCTGAGGTTATTGATATTTCTTCTGGCAATCTGGATTACAGTTTGTGTTTCATCCAGCCAAGTACTTCTAATGATGTACTCTGCACAGAAGTTGAATAAGCAGGGTGACAATAAACAGCCTTGACCTACCCCGTCCCAATTTTGATCCAGTCCATTGTTCCATGTCTTGTTCTAACTGTTGCTTTTTGACCTGCATACAGGTTTCTCAGGAGGCAGGTAAGGTGGTTTGATATTCCCATCTCTTTCAGAATTTTAAGGTTTATTGTGATCTACAGTTATGGAGAGTACCTCATGAGAAACTCCGGACTGGAAGAAGCACAAGCTGGAATCAAGATTGCCGGGAGAAATATCAATAACCTCAGATATGCAGATGATACCACCCTTATGGCAGAAAGTGAAGAAGAGCTAAAAAGCCTCTTGATGAAAGTGAAAGAGGAGAGCGAAAAAGTTGGCTTAAAGCTCAGCATTCGGAAAATGAAGATCATGGCATCCGGTCCCATCACTTCATGGGAAATAGATGGGGAAACAGTGGAAACAGTGTCAGATTTTATTTTGGGGGGGGGCTCCAAAATCACTGCAGATGGTGGCTGCAGCCGTGAAATTAAAAGACGCTTACTCCTTGGAAGAAAAGTTATGACCAACCTAGATAGTATATTCAAAAGCAGAGACATTACTTTGCAGACTAAGGTCCGTCTAGTCAAGGCTATGGTTTTTCCTGTGGTCATGTATGGATGTGAGAGTTGGACTGTGAAGAAGGCTGAGCACCGAAGAATTGATGCTTTTGAACTGTGGTGTTGGAGAAGACTCTTGAGAGTCCCTTGGACTGCAAGGAGATCCAACCAGTCCATTCTGAAGGAGATCAGCCCTGGGATTTCTTTGGAAGGACTGATGCTAAAGCTGAAGCTCCAGTACTTTGGCCACCTCATGCGAAGAGTTGGCTCATTGGAAAAGACTGATGCTGGGAGGGATGGCGGCAGGAGGAGAAGGGGACGACTGAGGATGAGATGGCTGGATGGCATCATGGACTCGATGGACGTGAGTCTGAGTGAACTCCGGAGATGGTGATGGACAGGGAGGCCTGGCGTGCTGCGATTCATGGGGTCGCAAAGAGTCGGACACAACTGAGTGACTGAACTAAACTGAACTGAACTGACACAGTTAAAGGCTTTAGTGTAGTCAAGAAAGACGTAAATATTTTTTCTGGAATTCCCTTGCTTTTTCTATGATCCAATGGATGTTGGCAATTTGATCTCTTGTTCCTCTGCCTTTTCTAAATCCAACTTGTGCATCTGGAAGTTCTCAGTTCACGTATTATTGAATCCTAGCTTGAAGGATCTTGAGCATTACTTTGTTAGAACTTGAAATGAGCACAATTGTGAGGTAGTTTAAACATTCTTTGGCATTGCCTTTCTTTGGGTTTGGGATGAAACCTGACCCATTCTAGTCCTGTGGCCACTGCTGAGTTTTCCAAATTTGCTGGCATATTAAGTGCAGCACTTTAACAGTATCATCTTTTAGTATTTGAAATAGCTCAACTGTAATTCTATCCAGTTCTTGAAAGTGTGTTCCTATGTTGTAGTTGCTCTATCAGTCAGCATATGCCCAGTGGCTTTGGTGCGAGAGCTGGATCTATAATTAGCACAGATCACATATTTTCCTAGGGCATGCTGGTGGGATATGGGGCTGGAAATGGAGGTGCTCTATCCAAAGGTAGGTGGGAGCTGGAACTTTGCCTATGTTCAGTGGCCATCACCATTCTACTGGGGGTAGTTTTGGGTCCCAGGGTGCTGGAGCAGGAGCCTTGAGGGTCAATTTTAAGCTGGTTTCATTCCCTTTCAATGTGCTCTCCCTCTCCCCCCTGCGGCATCTTTGCCCCCAGGGCTAAGCACTGCTAGAGCAAGGGTACTAGAGTGGGTGCCCAGAGCAGGCTAGAGCATGTGATAAGACAGTCCTGGCAAGACAGTCAGAGCTTGAGACAGCTCCCAATTCACAGCCTCTGCGAGCACAGGCAATGGTTTTCTTTGCTCCATTCGGATCCAGTGCCTGTTCTTTGCCAGTTCTATCCCCCACAGTTGCACAATCTCCTTGGCAATGTAGCCTTTGTTTTACTGGGGAGTTGTTCTGAAGAAGGCATCTGGTACAGGCTGGGACATATGCTGGGGCTGTCCCAGGAAATCACTCCAGCAGATTTTTCTCTTCATGAATGAGATTTTATTTTTCTACAGCCATCTTGTAAGTCCCACCAGTATTGAAATCTGCTATTGGGACTCATCTTCCTGGTGCTGGACTCCATGGTTGGGGAACCTTAGATGTGGCTCAAACCACTCTCCAGGGAGGATCCCTGAGTCTGGGATATTCGCCTTCCATTTCTATGTCCCCGACTAGGGCTATGGTCCCAACCTGATTACTTCTCCCTTTCAACTTGACTCTATGTGGATCTTACTTCAGAGCCTTGATTGTAGAAGAGTATTTCCAATAGCCTCCAGTTTGTTTTCAGAGAGAACTGCTCTACATGTAGGTGTGTTTATGATGTGTTCATTGAGGGAAGTGAGCTCAAGTCCTCTACTCTGCCATCTTGGTCTCCTCCTCCCTTGTTATCTATTTAATTTATTGCTCTGTCATTTGATGTTATCATATTTATTTGTCATATTTTTCTCTCCTTCCTTCTCTCTCTCCCTCTCTTTCCATTAGTTTGTTAAATCCTGTGAGAAGAGGATCTGGGTCTGGCTTGATCCTTTCTCTATCGTCAATACCTAGAGCTGTCGAGGGCACATAGCATACATTTGATAAATTAATAAATTGAAGAAATAACAAAGGAATGAATGCTGTTTTTATAAGTTACAAAGTTGATGTTTAAATATTGAAGTAATATGTCTACCAATACACAATTGAGTAAGTGATAGAGACAAATTTGAAACCCCTCTTTGATACCAAAGTCTGAATCCTACCTCCATGCTCTGTTATACCATTTTCACCCAAATAAATTTCCAAACTCTAATGGTAATAATGTCTTCAAATTCTTGCGAAACTTCCCAGGATTCTGAATATAAATTCTCTTCTTCTATTTGTTCAACTTAATTTCAAGAAGGAGCTATCATAGTGAAGCCAGGGAGATGAGGATGAGCAGAAAATGTAAGCAGGGCAGGAGGTCTTATTATCTCAACAATGAGAACATACAGTAATAAGAGAGTGAAGATAATACTTCAAAATTTAACTTGCATTTGCATTGTACAATGATGACATAAATCAAAGCAAAGAAAAATTGCACAGGTTTCATTTTCTCATGCTGTTGATGCATTCTTATAAAATCAAGTTTAAAATAATAAACTAATTATCTAATGATGCAAGATTTTGTGGATAGTCTTTAGAAAAGGAGGTTCTGGGGTGGGAGGGGGGCTCATGTTTGGGAACGCATGTACACCTGTGGTGGATTCATGTTGATCTATGCCAAAACCAATACAGAATTGTAAAGTAAAAATTAAAAATAAATAAATAAATTAAAAAATATATATAAAATAAAATAAAAAATGCAAAAAAAAAAGAAAAAAAAAAAAAGAAAAGGAGGTTCTGTAATTTTATTTCTGAGATGGATATTAATTATGTGAAAGTATTTGCCACATTTTTCATCTACAATAACTAACAATGTTTTTGTTGTATTTTAAAACTTGTGTGATTTTAAAAGCTAAAATTGAAACCCAAATGTGCTCAGATTGCTAGGTAGTAAATTTCTCTCACCTGTACCTGTATCATTCAATCAATTGGGAATTTTGACAAGTATATAATGCAAATATTGAGACTCACGTGCTTTCTTGGTGAAGGTCTCAATCATATCACTGGGAGGTCCACACCCTGCACTATTGCACGCCCTGACTTCCACAAAATACTGGGTGTCAGGCAGAAGGTTCTCCAGCCTGGCCGAGTATTCTTGGCTAGCAACTTGAACTCTGTGTGCAGCTGCTTCTTTGTCATGGGAAGCCCAGTACCGAATCTGCAAGTTAAGTATTTTCATGATTCAGACACTTCAGTTGTAAAAAATTCTTTTCAACTTGTTACGACACCATTGATGATGGCTGGGCATCAGATTCTCAAATGTTACTTGCTGTTCCATTTCTATCAGTCTTAGACTATGGCAAAGCATATAATGCAGATCTGATTAAAGACGTCAAAAGCAAATTAAAGCCTCACTTCAAGCCCTGAAATAGCCATACATGGATGAAAAAAGAGAAAAAGCCAGAAAACTTTGCATAAGGTTTGCTCTCAAAACATAAAACTGGTCTATTTAGAAGCATTTGACACAATAATTTACATCATTGGTTTTCTGCTTTCTGTTTATATGATTGCAAATTTGTTAAGGGTCATTGATAAAAACAGCCATGTGGTCTAAAACAGGCTAGCATAATTATTTTCAGCTAGCTTATTTCAGAAATATGTGAAAGAATCTTCTTTGAACCTATATAGAGACCAGCTATCAAAGAAATATTATACCTAATAACTGGTTGCAGAAATTATTTATCTAAAATATTTTTAAAAATGTCATTCATGTGGTAATTAGAAATGATTACTTTTACCATCTAGCATATCAATGGCAGCCTTCATAGGCTCTTAAATTTTAAGTTAAAGCCATGAATTATAATTTTCATTCCTCAAATTTTTGGTTAAAAAATCTATAATTATATCTGTTATAAATAAAAATAAAAGCTTGCTTATAAGTTTACCTCTATTTTATATTTTAAATATCCTGTCTGTAAAACAATGAGATTTTAATTTCACAATTAACCAATAAGATAATATTTAATATTGATATAATTCTGAAATTTTTTTTACATAAACCCATATGAAGCCATTATAAAATGGAACTGGACAGCTCAAATTTCCATAGTAACAAAATGGGGTTTATATGTAGAATGAACACATTTTTTTTAAAAAGGCTAGTTACTAATTTCTGATTGGTTTCCTTTGATATATTTTTATCTTGTTGACTAGTGGTCATTTTTTCTGATGCCAATACATTTTTTCCGAAGGGTTTTGATAGAATCTCTTTGGCTTTTCTGCTCTCTGACCAAGGATGGCTCAGAACTGAGGAAGTAGAATTATACCAAGTGGTTCCAAAGTCAGATGGCAGAGAAAAGATTTATGACGGTAGGAGTATCCTTGTGAAGGCATGAGTTTCCTCATGCTGGGAACCTTCAGGCAGTGCCTACATTCATCTGAGAAGGAGGAAGACAGCCTACATTTCAGTGAGCATTTGAACTGTGTGACATGTAAGGCCTCTTCCACTGCTTGGCTGAAGAGAAATAAAATGCACATTTATATTCCAATGAAATGTCAGGTACTAAAGTAGGATCATTCACGTGTATTATTTTCTCAACAAGTCTGGAATGGTAGCGTTTACCTTGTTTAATGCTGCAGTCCATGGGGTCACAAAGAGTCGGACACGACTTAGTGACTGAAGAACAACAGTTTGTTATATAGCAATCAAAACTGAAGCCCCTGAGCTGCAGGTACTTTTATATGGATGCCTATTGACTGAGACTACCTTTCACAATCTCCATTCCAATATCACAACTTTTCTATACAGTTTAAATAGGAGAAAATTTTTAAGGCATTGTAGATTTATAGTGCTGTGTCAACCTCCTCTGCTGTACACCAAAGTGACTCAGTTGCATACATATATACATTATTTTTTTATATTCTTTTCCATATTCTGTGATAAACCATAAAAGAAAAGAGAAGATTTTTAACTAAATATTCCTAAGATACTAAGCACTAAAATAAGGACTTAACAGTGACAAATTTTTTGACATTTTACCCAAAATTCCATGAGGCGTTTTGGCAATAGAGAAGGAAAGAACAAAATTTTCTTTAATTTACTCTTTGCATCTATATCCTAAGTGTCTAATTACTATATTCATCTGATTTTGACACAGATCTATGTTACACGGTCTCCACTGAAATTCCCAATAAACTTAAGCATTGCTTTAGTTATGCCGTGGTAACTAGGGAACCCAGAGAGTCAATGAGTAAGCAAAATAATCTCTGATTTCCTTATTTTATAATATGAGATTTGAATGACATTTTTACAGTATTTTAAGCATCTACTAATGAAAGCATCAGATACAAAATTATTTTGGTTGAATAAGCTCTCTCTCCTTAACTCAAATCATTCATTTACATATAAATTGCAATATTTTCAAACAATTCTAAATTAAACAGTCTATATAAAATATGGCATTGTATTTTTTTTTTATCTGAACTAGCCATTGACCATGCACTTAGAGATAATTTCCAAATAGACAATTTGGGCGACTGCATTTTGATCCTTGCCCTGAGTTGCCCTTTGAGGTGAAGAACCAACTTTAACCTGAGAGAAAACTGCTTGGAATGAAGTGAACCCATAGTAATGAAGCAGAAAAAATGCATGGCTTTTGGCTGATCACTAGGGAGACCGACAGACAGCCTGAACGAACTAGTGTAAAAATAAACAAATAAATGAGGCTGCTGTGGCTTTAAGGATGCTGCCGCCGCTGCTGCTGCTGCTGCTGCTGCAACAGACCATAAATTCATTTTCACGTGCTAGAGCAACATATGGTGTATTTATTTCTATTGCATGCTGTGGTATTATATAAATTTAACTCTTTATTTACATGTTCCTAGAATCTGCACAACACTCCATGTCTAGTGTTAATCTATCTTAGTGTTTATTAAACAGTTATGGAATTGCATCATTACTGGTCTCTGCTATTACTAGATTATAAATGGCTTGAGGACAAATATTAATTATTTTGAACATGATGTACAGATGACTGCAGTTGATATATGACACTCATTCATTCATTGAATAAACATTTATTGTGTATATACCTTGTACCAGCTACTGTGCTAGGTGCTGGAAATATAGTAGTGAACCAAGCAAACATGTTTTTGCCTTCACAGATCTTTAAAAAAAGAAATCAAAACGTTTAAGTCTACATAGATTACTAATATCTTTGATGGAATAATCTAAGTGTATAACTTTGCTCCAAGAAAATTGACTCTTTGTAACAATATTGGAAAGCTGAAAAGAAAAGCCTCAGAAAAAGGACTAACTCATACTTTTAATAAAGAATAATTATACTTTCCATACATTTATGAGCTACAATAACACCACTTTTGAATAAAGATAGTAGTTATATTCCTTCCAAGGGAAATGTAATAAATTTTAATAAATAAATAAAGACCTAGATGTTACAGTTATGGTAGTGCTTAAAAACATTTAGCACTTTTGAAAATTAGACTTGCTCCATTGTTATTTTCTACTTCAGTAGTAAACTTTTGTTGCAGATTTCCAAATTCTCTCCTTCAAATTCTAAATTTCTGAAAAAAAATCTGTGATAACTGAATATTTTTTTTTGTTATAGATTTAATGGGCTTTCCTGATAGATTAGTTGGTAAATCCACCTGCAATGCAGGAGACCCCGGTTCAATTCCTGGGTTGGGAAGATCTTCTGGAAAGGGGGTAGACTACCCACTCCAATATTCCTGGGATTCCCTTGTGGCTCAGCTGGTAAAGAACCCACCTGCAATGTGGGAGACCTGGTTTCAATCCCTGAGTTGGGAAGACTCCCTGAAGAAGGGAAAAGCTACCCACTCCAGTATTCTGGCCTGGAGAACTGATGGATGGGATCACAAAGAGTTGGACATGACAACTGAATGTTCTTTTGTTATGGATTTAATACAGTTTTCCAGAAAATAATCTAAATAGAGTTACTTAAATAAAAACTGAGGTTCTGCAACAAAAAGTTCAACCTCTAAAAGATGTTATATAATAGCTTGATAGCATCCAGATCATAGACTAAGTCATGCATTAGTACATTCTATGGGTTAAGAAGAGCAGTAATATAAATCTTTCAAAATCTGTATTCTTATACCTCTTGGAAGCTATGCAAAGTTCATTTTTATTTTAGCCATTGGTTCAAGAACTAAACAGTCCTATGCAGGCTTCAACCAGCTTCCCATAAGTACTACCTGCATTTTTCCTCTGCTATTTCCACTAAACTCTCACTTCCTGTCTTGTATCATTCTTGATGCTGCAGTGTGAACTTTGCCCTGCCCTTCATGCAGGGAAGGGTGGTGGTGCCCCTGGGGCCATTCTTAATCTGTGGGCAATTACAGTGGTTGAAAGCTTCTCCTTTCATCCCATGTGGGTCAGTTTTGAACCACATTTATGATGTTCCTCAAAGATCCCAAGGGATGGAGTATCAGTTGCCACAGTGGTTGCCAACATGATAAAGCATTTTTCTAACCTAGCTTCTCACTCTTCTGTTCATTCTGCTTTTTCCTCTTATTTACTCCCTGAGATCATATTTAAAACAAATACATAAGCAACAATAACAACAGCAAAATCACTAACTTTTTCTACACCTATGTCTGACTTTCCTTTTAGGAGATCAGATTTAGATACATGCCTTCTCCAAAGAAGAAAATACCATATTTCCTAACATGAGCTTCTGCTCTCCACAATAATTTGACTTTTTAAGACATCTGAGTAAACTAATCAGGATTGATAATCTTTTAAGAATAATCAATCATCTTCATTAATCTCTCATTCAGCTGCTAACAGGCTTTCTGTTATTCCTGATAGCACATTGTGCTTGTTTTCATTAAGGGAATTCTTTACCTGCTGGGTAAGTAAACTAAGTCTTTGTGGATTCCTGGGCAGGAGCCCAAAGTTCTAATATGCCTTTGATAAGAAACACTTCTTGAATTCTTCTAGTTCACCTACACTGCAGGAAATTAAGATCAAGGTTAGAAGTGGTGAGCTCTTTAACTAGCCAAGGTGGGACAGATGGGGGGGGGGGGGGAATAAAACTTGAACTTTCTATAAGACAAACTTAAAACCACAAGGGTTTATTTTTAATTTCAACTGCCTACAATTCTCACTTAAATCTCAGGAAATTAACCTTGAGATGGGGGTCAATCACACAGCTTTTCATTTATCTTATTAATTTGCTTTTTTTCTGTTTCTTTATAATTTATAACCATAATACATTTTCATGGGAAGTGCAGTGGAGTATTAGCTTTCATGATCATCTGTCTTGTTAAATCATTGACTTTTTCCTTCATATTTTAAAACAGAAACAATAACCATATTATAGCGAGCCAAGCTTTTCCCCTATAAAGAACATTTTCTTAGAGGAGAATAAATGTTATGGATTGTCTCTTAAACTGTCATGCTTGACTCTTTGATATTCAAGGCTCTGTGTGAAAAATGTAAAGGCTTTTTAAGAAGGAACAAATGGCAATAATAATTTTGTGATTTACTTCCAACACTTTTAACTATTCTCTGGAGAGGCAAGACCTAGGTTCAAGTCAGGATATATCAATTATTACTCAGATAAATGTTTTTAAACCTCCAAGTTCTTCATCTTTAAATTGGAAAAAAATAATAGTATTTATTCCTTGTGATTGTGTGGATTCAAAATGCGGGTTATTCAAATAACCCGCACTTAATGTTATTCCCTTTTTCATGTCATTGGACATTTGAAGAAGACAACAGTGGGCATATCATAGGTCAGTTCCTCTTAATTTTCAGTCTTTGTGCTATGAGATGACTTCAATTTTCCTACACAATTGAGTCTAAATTTCATAATAAAGATCCCAACCGAACTAGCTTTAATTTCCCAGGTCTTATTTCCTTTGACTAAAACAAGTCCTCCCCTTTCCTGCTGGCTAATTCTTACTACTCTTTTAAGTCTTATTTCAAAGGAAGTTACCTTTGCGATATTTTGAGTTTGCCAATTTTCTGCCTTCATATATAATATAATGGGATACATATTTAGTATATTTAGAAGTGTTTCCTTGGGAGGGTCTTTTGGAAGTGGAACTACTGAGTCAAGTCAAATATGATAAATATTTTAAATTACCAAAATGATTTCCCAAAAACTTGAGATTCACCAGATGTTATGAGAACATTTGTTTCAAAAGATCATGTTTAAGCCTGAGTGTTATTCTTTAGTTTTTATTTTGGTCAATTGTTTACTTACACATAGGACTCTACATCTCTCATAGATTAAGTTGGTTGGAAATCTCCACTTTACTCATAATAATTAATTAATAAATATCCAACATATTGAACACAGAAAATATAGTGTTGTCACATAAATCAGAAGGGCACAGAACACTGAAACATGCAACATATTTGAAAACATATGCTGATAATTATGAGTAGATGTATTTCAGTTTGATAAAAATTGAACTCACCTGATAGCTTTCTACTATTTTTTCTACAACATGCTCCCAATGAACAGATATCTCAGAAGATGATAAGACTTTTACTCCTACTGCTGTTGGGGCTTCACTGGGAGCTGAAATTTGATGAGAACATTGCATTCTTACATAAGATGCTTATATTAAGAAACTCAAATAGCACCATTTGCTGTATGAATGGATGAAACTATATTTTAGTATTTAAAATAGTTTTAATATTTCCAAAATAAATAGTTCAGTAATTTTATTACTTCTTCCTCTATTTTTATTTATGCCATGGCCATCAGTAATATACACACACACATATTCATATATATGAATGTTAATATAGAGAAACATATACATACATATGTACACACACACTTTTACAAAATATGGAAATCCATAATAATTTCTGATATCCTTGAGCAAGAACCATAATAATATTTTATATTTCTTTTAATTAACTTGTTTATGAAAGCTTGTGAATGCAAATCAAAATTTATTATTAATATGTTCAACTTATCAACTCTCTATATATTATTAAAAATAAGAAATTAGGTATTTTTTACAGAAAATTATTCATTAACAATTAATTTTCAACTTTCTCATGCTATTTGTATGAGCTAAAGATACACAGCAATACTTTCCTCTTTTTCTTTTACATTTAAGCTAAGTTTTTTTTTTTTTAAGATTCTTTGAAACAAGTTGTGACATTCACTACTTCTTGGGCTCAGGAAAGCTTTTATAAGTCTAATCTTCCAACTGGGCATCAAGTCAAATATGTATCAAAAAGGCCTCTGTTCAGTGAAAAAAAAGTACTCTATATCCCTTAAAAAAATTACACAAAGAAACTAAGGAAATCTTAAGCAGGAATGATCAGGAGTGATCAATTTTTATTGTCTTTTCTTAACAAGCCATAATTCTCTTTTATGCTAAAGTGTCCTGCATGTGAACACTGTTGTCTTTCCAAAACAAGGTAAATGTGTGGTGCTATGATTGATTTCTTAGCAGTAAAAGAGAAAATGAACATTTATACAAGTTTCGGCACATGCAGGTTTTATGAGGCTTTTGAAACATTTAGGAAAGAAATGTAATTAAATACAGGTGGCCATAACTAAAGACATGACAAGCATGACCTTTACCTGATGACTTTAGCATCAAATAAAACATTAGGAATGATACTGGGTGTGAAGATAACTTGTAAAATATTTTATATTTTCATTTCTCTGTGAATTGTACATATGTCATTCAAACTATTAAGATTGAGTCAAGTTATAATATTTCTTCAAATTAGAGCTAGTTTTGAAAATGTAAAATTCATTACCAAGGATTAAAAAGTCCAGAATTGATTATAAATTTAGAAATTTCTACTTGTTTTTCTATGTGTTTTATCTTTCAAAAAGAGTGTGTGTATATAGATACATATATAAGATAGTTGTTTATGTTTGTATTAGAAGTAAAGATCATGGAATGACTTGAATATATACATTTTTAACATATATGAAAGCTAAAAAATCTATGACTATAGAGCATAGACTTTCAGGGATAGCTAAATATTTCTTGTGGACCAAACATAATGTAAATTGGGTAAACTAACAAATAGTGCTTTTCCTCTAAGAAATCATAAGAATATTTCACATAGCTTTAAGTTTTAAAACCCTTCCATTGTTGCTTGTCACACATGTGCAAAGTGAAACTTATTCAAGCACAAATGTATTAGGTCAGAAAGCAATTAAAAGTTTTATTTTATCTTTTAGTTATTAATTATTTACCTAGTGTACATGAGTAGAAAGGTATAATAAGGAAGTATTATCTTTTCAAATAGGAAAATAAATAATAAAAATGTAGTAACTTAAATAGGAAATCATAGAAATCAGTAATTACATTTAAAACTATGTATTGTTTATCACAGATATATAAAGTTCTTCAGGAACATGATCAGTTCAATTTAAGTTTCTAGAAAAACAGAGAATCAGTATCAGTAATTTTATCCCTTTCATATATATTTTTATATACAAGAAAAAAACTTCAATTGGCCTTCTGACCCCCTTTTCATAGAATTATGCCTAAATTCCCTTTAATAAAATTCCAGGATGCTACTGTTGATAAAGAATCTGCCTGCAATGCTGGAGACCCTGGTTTAATCCCTGGGTAGGGAAGATCCCCTGGAGAAGGGAATGGCAACCCACTCCAGTATTCTTGCCGGGAGAATTCCATGGACAGAGGAGTCTGGTGGATTACAGTCTGTGGAGTCGCAAAGAATTGTATACAATTGAGCGACTAACACTAATGAACATGCTGCTGTAATGACAAAAAGAAGTTACATAAATGCTATATTACACATTTTTGAGTTAAATGGAGAAATTTTATAAAAACATTATATTATTAATTAAATATTATTAGTATATATTAAAGAGTTGGTAAACTAGTGAATTTTATGAATGAACAGGCATACTGAGGTTCTCAAATCTAGAGAATTTCTGACAGCAAAATTATAATTAAGAGATCAGGAATAGGGTCTAAGCCAACGATTTTAGTGGTGATTTACTAACTATCATAAACACAATCTAAAGGATGAAAAATATTTTGGCAACATTCTTGTCATTTAGATAAAGAGATTGACATGCTGATTTGGCTCAAAATAATACTGAAAAGACTGCAAACAAAATGCCTACTAGAGAACCAGATTTTTAATCCCTCATCATGTCAGTGGGGCCTTTCTTTCACCTACCGTCTTGTGCGGAGTGGATGACAGCTGTGAGACTGTAGGGTCCATCTCCTTTGTTGTTGAAAGCTTTGACTTTGACTTGAAATGCAGTGGAAGGGCGCATGGTCTCATCTTTATGGACATAGCGGCCAGTATCTGGATTAGTAACTGTCACTTTTTTCCATTCTTCCCCATCAAATGGCTTAAATGCCACTATGTAACCAAAATTGTTGCCGTAGTGGTATTCTCTTGACAAAGGCTAAATAGAAATGGAAATGTTAAATAGGTTTAAGCAATACAGGTAACAGGAAGAAAATCATGCAAACAAAAATGCTACACATGGAAGCAAGCTTTCTGTAAAAACATTTTTATTTCCTAAGTGAGAGCTGCCTACAAAAATTCGGCACAAACGAGCTGCAACACGTGAGACTTTGTTTACCAAGTTCACTATTTCTGAAACACCCTGGGGGACGGGTACCTCTCACTCTGGGTCTTTTTACTTTCAGTTTCTCCCGTCAAGAGTGCATTCCCTGAGTCAAAAGGCCCTTCCCTCACTTTCTGAAGGCTAAAAAGCTACTTAGTGTTTTCCCTGGCCACAGGATCTGCCATTTCAAGATTCTTTGTGCAATAATCCATATAAAACATCCCCAGTTATTTTTTCCTTCTTTAACACTATTATGATCTACACTATATATTTACTGATTGTCTACTTTTTTGTCTTTCTTGCCTAGTAGAACGTAAATTTCATGAGAACAGGGTTATTGACAGTTTCATTTACCTCTTTATCTCTAAAACCTAAACAAAGTCTCAAGTAGTATTCATTCAATGGATAAGTTAATGAATTTCTTTAGAGTTGAAAGACTATAACAAGAAAGTTAACTATACATTGGAATATCTGTATTGCAACTGAGAAACTGGTCACAGAAAAAGAACGAAAGAGAAAGGAGAAAAAGACAGCATTGCCTCCATCTGCAGGTGACTGGCTAGGCACCCTGTCTGACTGTAATACTTGAAAAAAGACCTCTGTTTTACATTTTCTTAGAGCTATTATTGGACTTCCCTGGTGGCTCAGACAGTAAAGCATCCGTCTACAATGTGGGAGACCCGGGTTGGATCCCTGGGTCGGGAAGATCCCCTGGAGAAGGAAATGGCAATCCACTCTAGTACTATTGCCTGGAAAATCCCATGGACAGAGGAGCCTGGTAGGCTAGGCTCCATGGGGTTGCAAAGAATCGGACATGACTGAGCAACTTCTTACATGTCAATTACTCAATAAAGATGTCCATGTCAGCCCTAAATTCTGACTTAAAACAAATTCTATTGAGTATTCATCATTTAATCTTTTTTAGCCATTATATATTTTCTTTTTACACAGAAATATCACAGTTAAAGTGTATTGAGGGAAAACCTCTAACTAAGTACAACATAGCAGCTTGACTATCCTTATGTTAAACAGGGATGCATGTAAATGTACAAAGTTCAAAGGAAGAAGAAGTTGTTCTTGGTTGCACAATATAGAAACTGTAAAGCATGACCACAAGGAGGTACATAACATAATTTTACATTATTAACAGAATAGCCTAACATTCCCACCAGACTTTAAACATTTCTTTTTCTTATTGATAGTTCTATACATAATTTTTCCAATTTAGTATATCAGAATTGGGCTTCCCTGGTGGCTCAGATGGTAAAGAATCTGCCTGTAATGTGAGAGACCCAGGTTCAATCCCTGGGTTGGGAAGATCCCCTGGAGAAGTGAATGGTAACCTATTTCAGTATTCTTGCCTAAAGAATTCCATGGACAGAGGAGTGTGGCAGGCTACAGTTCATGGTATCTCAGAGTCAGATATGATTGAGCGGCTAACATATCAGAATTAGCTATGAAGCTTTCAGAATGTAGTGACTCTCTGGTCCTATTCTGAGAGAATTGATTTCAAATTTACAGTAAATGAGTTCCAATCTGAATGTTTGACAAGCTTCTCATCTTATTGTGAGGCAGATATCTATACATGTTGAGAAAATAAAACCTAAAGAAGTAAAATGTTCAAATTTTCTAATATCTTTACTTTTTGTGTATCACACTGTCACTAAAACTGCCAAATCATGAGATTCAAATGAAGAAGAGGCAATTTTTTCCTAAATCCTACTTTAACATATGATGTAATGACAAGTAGAAAATATGACTATACAATACAGAGTGAAGTCAACTTTGGCTAAATATTCACTTATTGTATAAATTAATTTGACACACATAAAGAATAAAACCTGTTCGTTATTTCTGTAGTTTTTGGAATTTTTTGGAGTCTTAGTTGTGTTCTTTGACCATCAGCAGAGATTACATACTAAAAGTATTTAATGGATACATAGAGCTATATAAGGCATGTTATCTGCATAAATGCCAGATGTCTAATTCAGACACATTTATGTTATCAAAGTTTTCCCCATCCCGAATATCTCTGTCACTTCAAAAATCCAGCTAGGATGCATTATTTTCCAAACATTGTAATCTCTGATATAGAGCTCCCTTTGGGTCATAAAATTTTAATAAAATGTTTTGGATACCTTAATAATAAGTCATTTGTGGGGCCTTCTAAGACTGATCTATAGTGAGAAATTACATGTGCTGATGAAAGTAAGTTTCAAATCAGATAGCAAGGGCCAATTTAAAAACAGATGCTGATACAAAAGATTTTTTAACTGAATCTTTGAAATTTTGAAAGTCCAGAGCAAAAATTATGAATTGCAATTGGGTTACAAGGCCACAGTGAGTACAGAGTACATTTGTCTCTGGAATGAAAGAATTGAATGTTTATTAAATCTTTTGGGCCTAGGCCTATAGATACTATAGCATCAATAATTATTTTTGCATAGGAATGGCACACTAAGCCATAGTAAATTAGGCAAAATCTGGCATGCATTAGAGAAAAAAAATTTATTTTAGTAATTTATTCTTATTTGTTTTTGAGGCATTGTCTTTCATTTTATTTCAGGAAACAAAATGGGTTTGAGATTAAGTGTAGGTAAAGCAACAAATAACATGTGCAACTTCTTAACACTTACCGCCCACGTTATGGTCAGTTCTCTGTTGCTTCCACCCCCACCTCCTACATCTGAAGGAGCCACATTAGGTGCTGAAACAAACAAATAAAACCACAAAAGAGAGGTCATGTGATTTTTTCTGATGTTAGATTTCTTATTCACTTAGAAATCATACACATTTTTTTTTCTTTTACTAGAAAAGACAAGCTGCACACGATACACTCAATTATAATGACAATGCCCCAGAGTTGCTGTAATAATCTGATTTTCTGCCAAGATAAAAATTAATTCAGTGCTATAGGAAATGTGCTAGTTTCCTTCGCCAAAAGGTCGTGAAGCAAATCTGCCTTCCCTTTTTAAATATTTTCTGTGTCCTTTCATTTAATACGATTTTGAAAGATTGGACACATTTTGTTGGAAAAATATTTCACAGCTCTTGTTTTGAACTCTATAAACTTCTAACAACATACTGTTGGGTTAGTTTCGTGCCTCAGTCTACAAATAACTGTTAAGAAATGGAACATGCACGTTAACATAGGATTGTGCTTCCCAAAGATATCTGGAAACATTACAAATGTAACACTGTTCTTGTGTTCTCATTTTCAATGCCTAAATCTCTTCGGGAACGCTGTCCTGTCAGGGCTCTCTCTTACTTCTATCTTTTTATAACATCATTCGATTTTTCAGTGTCTCTGCTGTAGTGACCATCCTTTGTAATCTCTCAGCCTTAAAAATCACCCTATAATACTGCTTTACACTTAACCTCCAAGCCATCTCACCCTTTGTCACTGAGGTGCAAAGAAGAACTGATACATGATTATTTTTGTACTTCATTCTATAATCACTTTTTAACGATGCATAATCTGTTTTCTGTGTCTTCATATTACTGAAATCACTCTCTCAAAAATCACAAAATTGCTTTTAACTACCAAGTCCAGTGGCTTCTTTGTTTTTCTCCAAGTTATTCTCTCTCCTTGGAAGTCCTTCAGGGTGTGTGCTATATATTATCAGATTTGTAGGTGGTTCACTGGCAAAGAATCTGTCTACAATGCAGAAGATGTGGATTCAGTCCCTAGGTTGGGAAGATCCCCTGGAGAAGGAAATGGCAACCCACTCCAGTATTTTTGTCTGGGAAATCTCATGGACAAAATGAATATGCTGGTTTACTTCAACAAAAGATAGTGAAGCAGATTTGCCTTCCCATGTTTTATTTCTTTGAAAACCTATAGTCCATAGGTTACAAAACAGTTGAACATGACTAAAAAATAAGATTAAATACTGTATCTTATTGTAGGCTACATCTCATTGGATTTGCATCTAACTGGAGTTGTACAGATAAATATTAAAGCAGTTTACTCCTGTACTCCAAGCACTTGGAGACCAGCTACCCAGCTACATGGAAGAAGACCGTGTCTTTACTGTGAACACACATTTTCCCACACAACTGCTATGACTCAGTCTGAGATATTATTCCCAGTTCTCTTAAAATTTTAAAGAACAGATGAAATGTCATTTCTTCCTTGACTTTCCCAAATAGTCCTTTCAAAAGGAAACAGCAACACCTTGGAGAGAGTATTTATTTACAGACCCTAATGTAACTGTGATTCTCAAATACTTCAAAATTTCCTCTATGTTAGTCATGAAAATTCTTTGCTGAACTATGTATAGTAATTATATAGAAACAAACAAAATGGAAGCTATTTTTTATATCTATAAAATTATATGGTTTACTTTCTAGATTAAGAAATTAATGTGAAGTTTGAGAGATTTTTTTATTCAACTGTCACCACATGAGAGTTAGAAATTAAATTTAGTGCATGGGGGTGTTAAAAGTTAATTTACTTGTAGCACTTTAGATGAAATACATATTAAAGGAGTCCTCAGGCTTAGAAAAGAAGATAACAACCTCAAGGGCCCTTGCTGAACCATCTGACTTCCGGGATGACAAAACTAAACTTTAAGTCTCACCTTGATACTCAGGGCAGATTGCATCAGCCTGGGACCCCCCACGCCCTGCCCGGGACCCTGCCCGCCTGGCCACCCCTGTTTATCCCCAAACTGCCATCTCAGCTAAAGATTACCCAGAGGCCCTGCCTGACTAAATCTTCCCAAATCACTTCTGCAAAACCTCCCCTTAGATATGAAGCCTTCCTAATCCTGCACCCGCTCAGCCTGGTCGTTAGACCGACTGTCATCCCTCCTTGCCTGAAAAAGGTAACCTGTCTTTGTTGAGGTCATCTTCCTTTCTTCATTGTCTCATCTGGAACTATACCTTACACATACTGAAGGCTGAAACATTAGAATACTCTTGGAAATTCTTTAAACTCCATAACTCATGTTCTGAAGCCTAAACTCTATGTGCTATAGAGAAACAAAAAGCATGTTGTCTTGCAATCAATGGATAAATCAAATTTTGTGTGTTTTAGTATAAATATTGTGGTGACAGACAATTTCAACAGTAACTCCAGAATAATTTTTTATACTGGAATTTGTTGAATCAGTTATTGCCTTCATCAGGGCAAGTATTATTTGCCAAAGCATTTCACTATAATCATTTTTATTGTAATCAATATGAACCTTTCTTATTCAGAAAAGACCTAAAAATAGTCGCTCATGTTATAGTGAATGTTTTTCCTATTTCATAACACTTATTCTAAAGATAATTTTGCTCTTCAAAGATCATCCATTGAGTTCATTATGCTGAAAACAAGACAAACAAAAGCTCAGAAATAAAAGTAGCTCTATCTCTTAACAGAGTGTCTTATACATTACTTGGAATAATAATTGATTTACTTTCCTTCTTTGAGCTTTAATGTTCAGTTGTAAATTTAGCAGCTAAGGGACATTTTTTTTCACAAGGGAATTGGACATATAGCCTATACATCTGACATGAATCTGAAAAACTAGCTGTTCTGTATTTGTATTTAGTCCTGCACTGGACTTGGTCAAATAGTGATTCCGTTCAAAGAAGTAAATTACCCTGAGCACAGGAATTTTATTTAACTTTAGGCTCTAGGGGATTTAACAGTGAGCAAACTAGGCGTTCTCTTAATGATAAATCATTAAAAATAATTTTAATAAATATTTTGAAAAATATAAAGTTCTTGAATTAATCACAAATAAACAATTAAAAGTACTGAGGTTTTTTAACTCATGCTTTTGCCATAATTTCAGTCTAACAGTGATTCCTTAATGACGTTTATAGGACGGCTTTTGAATTTTAGTTGTAGATCTAGAAAATATTTTAAAAGAAAATCAAGCCAATACCATGATTCATCTTTCCTATGTTATGAAACTAATGCTGTCAATTTTATTTTTAGATTTAGCACTTAAATAATTTGCATAGAAGTACCTTTGGGGACTTTAGCATTTTATTTAACAATATGCAGATCACCTTGGAATATATTCTAAATTATAAAAATCTTGGAGTAGAGGCTCTTGACTTAGAATATATTGATTATTCAGTTCTTGTTAATTATTGCTTTAATTTAAATAGCTATTTTTACAGAGATAAAGTTACCAAGGATATATTGGGTTGATCAAAAACAAACATTTGGGTTTTTCCATAATATCATTCAGAAAAACTTAAATAAACTTCCTGGCTAACGAATAGCTTCTTATTTTAATTTGCATCAGAATTTCTTTGTGATTTAAAACAAATTTTTTAGTAAGAAATTCAAAATGGCAAGTAATACTCTAGAATCTAGATAAACAAAGTGATTAAAGTCTTACATCTGCTTTTATTCTATCTGTAAATATATTTTCTTTCTGAAGAGATTAATAAAATTAATAAAGTCAAAAAATTAATAAAATCAAATGAACTGCATATTTGGATATTCAAATGAGTTGCCCATAACCCATGATCTACTGTTCTGATGGTGGAGCATATTGCTAACAATTTTAATGCATCTACCATGTTAAATTGATGCTCTTTGCAGGTGAGGAAGATCCCCTGGGGGAGGGCATGGGGACCCACTCTAGTATTCTTGTCTGGAGAATCCCATGACAGAGAAGCCTAGCAGGCTGTGGTCGATAGCATTGCAAAGAGTCTGATAAAACTGAAGCAATCTAGCACACACGCATTAGATAAAAGAGATATAGGGTCTGAGATAGTTCACAAAAATACTAATGTCTTTAGGGCTTATCAGGCCAAATTTGTTGTTTGCTTATTAATCTAAATTTTGCTGTCAAACAGGAAATTTTAAAGCATGTAACAAAGTAAATTTGTTAATTTCTCAGTGGAATGTTAATCTAAAAACAAGTAATCTGGAGAAAGTTCAGATGGGCAGTAAAGAATGCTACAAACTGAAATAATCATAATAAATAGTAAATTTATTATTAATATAAAGAACTCAGACCAATTATGGATATTTCATTTAAGTGAAAGAATGAACACTTCCCAGTTTATCTCACTGTATTAAAAACAAAAGCATCTAATGCATATGTTAACTTTATTTTTAACAAAACAAATTGCCTTTATTAATGGATTTGTCTATATTTTAATATACAATTATCACTGTAGCTTTGATTACTACTTTTCTTTTCACTATCCTCTATTAATTTACAACTTCCAGAACCATCCTCTTTTCCTTCTTGTTCCTCTCTTTTCCTACAAATAATTTTAAGTACCACTTATAGATACTATGCTGTGCTAAGCACTAAAGTTACAATATGAATAAAATCTGATTTCAGTCCTAAAGATGCTAATATAGTACAAGCTAAATATGTACAACTAGTTTTAATTCATATGTTAAATATCTACAATGCATTAAAAAATCCCCAGTAACAGTTTGCTGGATGAATGTATGAAGTGAAAGTCACTCAGTCATGTCCAACTCTGTGTGATCCCATGGATTGTATAGTCCATGGAATTCTCCAGACCAGAATACTGGAGTCAGTAGCCTTTTCCTTCTCCAGGGGATCTTCCCAACACAGGGATCCAACCCAGGTCTCCCACATTGCAGATGGATTCTTAACCAGCTGAGCCACAAGGAAAGCCCAAGAATACTGGAGTGGGTAGCCTATCCCTTCTACAACTGGGGTCTCCTGCATTGCAGACAGATTCTTTGCCAACTGAGGTATGAGGGAAGGACAAGATGAAAGTATGAATGAATGTAAGAAAGTCCAGTGTATTAAGACTCATCTAGAACTTCGAAAGGATTTTTATATATCACACCTAACTGGGTACTCAGGTTAGCACTTTTGAAACAAGATTTTTCTATTGTATTATTAGTGACAGCTACTGAATTTAATATAGTATCTTACTGGCTATTAAATATGTTCTTGATATCATTCTTCTCCTTTATCAAACATATCTAAAAGATAAAAGTGTATGAAAGAGCAGAATAGCTTCATTGGACATGAAATTAAAGTTCTAAACATGGTATGAAAGCATTGATTCCAGTGTTATAGTATTTTTTCTCTTTTCCTTCTTAGTTGTGTCTGGTAAATAAATGGCAAAAGCTTTCAAAGCAAACCTGAGTACACCATTTTAGGATACTGACTTGCCAGCTGTACCCGCAGAGCTATTAACCATGAGGGTTTGGTCTTACAATGACATATCACTTTGAAGGATGCTTTTCTTATCTCTCATTTACAGTCAAAATTAAATGGGTTACAAACACATCTTCTAATTCTTCATTTGGGACCATCCATTTTATAATGCACTTGTCTGAAACCAAAGAATATACCCAACTGTGCCTTGTGATCCTAACATTAAGTAATTGGACAGATAAGGGTGTATGCTGCACAGATAATGCCCTGTCTTTCAGTCAGCATAATGAGGCACACAGTACCCTTCCCATCAAATGGGAACTCTTCTTTATCTCATATAACAAATGCTGGCATCTCTTAGAGACTTGATATAATGGTACATGACAAGACAAATAACCCCCTGTTTCAGAAAGTATTTTTTTGTAAGGATAAAAAATATAAATGTCCAATTTTATGAATACTCAATTTTTCAAAAGCAGGATGAAAGAAAAAACAGCAATTAAAGAGAAAGTCTGTTGAATTTTATTGTATTAAATATATAGACATATTCTTGTTAAGATGATTGAAATTATATGATTCTCTACTATGTTTAGAAAAATGGAAACATTACCAAAGTTGGTGATATATTACAGAGTAGATATATTTTCTTATAAGCATATTAAAGCATAAAATGAGCATTGAGACCATATTAAAAATTTGATTCAGCAAATATTACGTATTGGAAAGTACTAACTTTGCTTTCCTTACATGTTTCTAATCATTAAAAGATTTCATAAGGTAAATAATTTCCACTTAGAGGTGAAAAAATTGAGGTTTAGGGAGGTTGAGTAATGTGTCTCCAACCACGGAGATTTTAAATGGTGGAACTAATATTCTACTAAAGGATCAATGTCCCAGAACTTTAATACTGTACATTGTCCTTCTAGGAAGTTGTTTAAGAATAAAGCTTTTATTATTACAAAGCCCTTAATTTGAATTCCAGCTCTGCTTCACATTAACTGAATGGGATCTTGACTTTGTCTGTAAATTAGAAATAATAATACAAGTGAATAAAGTTATTGTGGGAATTAAATGGAGCAATGAAAGTAGAGCGTTTAGCACTCTGAGATAACACACAGAAAGTACATAAATGATAGTAGGCATAAAGTTAATTAATAAAGGATATAAAATATTTTCTTATGAAAAGTTAATGATGTATTAGAGAGTATAGGCTTTATTTTTTCACAATTGAAAGGAATGCATCATTTCACTATATCACTATAGAGTCATATCTTGCATTGTGAATAAGACTGTTATTACTTCATGTGTTTGTTTTGTGTTTGAAGGCTTTTAAGAGAAGTTGTTTTCCAAGCACACTAGAGAGAGAATTAAGTCCTTAACAAAATACATTTCAGGAAAAACAGTGTTAGAGGTGATACTTAATGAGGTGATGCCAAAAGTTATTGGTTGAAAGTAATAACCTTACCAAAATTTTAGGTTTGATATCACTCTGAAACAAATTGTTCCAGCATTTCTAAAGATAAGAAAACATTAAGGTTGGAAAGTCTTCAGAGTTACATGAAAACTCCTGGCAAAATGCACATCAAAAAGTATTCTAGTCTTTTAAATATGATGTTAAATATAAATTATGTTCAGAGTTTCACATATGAAAGACTTAGATTAAATCTTTCTGTCTGAACATGTTTATTGTTGCTCTTAAAAACATATTTCATTTAATTGATTCTACACCGAGATTAAAAAATAAAAAATCTAAATTCTTATGATAATTCTGGCCAGATGATCAGTCAAAGTATATTAAAGCAATAAGTTTTGAAATAAATAATTTTTTGGTAACAAAATTTCTCAGAAGGAAAGGGGAGGGTCTACTAACATTGTCAATGCCAGAGAAAATATCTTCCCTCCCCACGAACAATGTTATTTTTGGATTAGAATTAATTCACATTTTACTGGTCAACATAGGACAGAAAATTAATCAAGCTCCATGAAATTAGAAAAAAAAAGCTTATATCTGAGGTAAATCTGTTATAATTTTTAACTGAAATTTGTTTATTTTGACTGATAATCATTTGATATTTTTGCAATTTTATTTAGAAAATGAATACTTGTTGAAGCAAGTACATGATCTCGCAGCATGAATTATGTGGTTTAAACCACCAGTCAGATAATGTCCCAGTTCTTTTTTATTTTTGATTTTCAAGAAGGGACAACTGTGTTCAGTTCATCACATAGAAGCTTCTATTACAAACATAGGAGGCTTTAATAATAAAAACCAAACTCAAGGATCCTGGCTATCTGGTATCTGCATTCTCTAAAGCTGCAATTTATATTATCTCTGTATCCTAACAAGATTTCTGTAAGGTAGAGTAAAAGAAACAATTGTGTTCATTTCACAGGTGGATATATGAAGGCAAATAAAAATGTTATTTAAGTCATATATTTTTGTAATTGAGAATGAAATGTGAACTTCTACTATAACACTAATAAAATTTCATATAAATGACTGTGCTTTTAAAACCTGCTTGAGAAACCACCTTTAAGAGAGAAAGTTGAATGTATCAGGTCTGGATCTGAATTCTGAATCTTGAAAATAATAGTTATACCAACCTAGGCAAACTATTTAGTGTCTCTGAGTCTACTGCTTATTAATGAGTATTGGATTATAATACCTTCCATTAAAGCTATTAAAAAGCTAAGATCATGGCATTTGGCCCCATTACCACATGGCAAATAGAAGAGGAAAAGGTGGAAGCAATGACAGATTTCCTCTATTTTGGCTTTAAAATCATTGTGGCCAGTGACCATAGCCATGAAATCAGAAGACAATTGCTTCTTGGCAGGAAAGGTATGACAGACCTGGAGAGTGTGTTGAAAAGCAGAGAAATCACTCTGCAGACAAAGGTCAGTATAGTCAAGGCTATGGTCTTCCTAGTGGTCATGTAGGGTTGTGAGAGCTGGACTGTAAAGAAGGCAGAGGGCCAAAGAATTGATGCCTTTGAACTGTGGTGCTGGAGAAGACTCCTGAGAGTTCCCTGGACTGTAAGGAGATCAAACCAGTCAATCTTAAAGAAAATCAACCCTGGATATTCATTAGGACTGATGCTGAAGCTGAAGCTCTTATTTTGGTCAACTGATGTGAACAGCTGAATCATTGGAAAAGTCCCTGCTTCTGGGAAAGCTTGAGGGCAGAAGGAAAAGAGGGCATCAGAGGATAAAATAGTTGAATGCCATCTCCGATCAAATGGACATGAAGTTGGGCAAACTCCAGGAGATGGTGAGGGACAGGGAAGCCTGGTGTGCTGCTGTCCATGGGGTTGCAGAGTCAGACACAATTGGGCGACTGAACAATAACAACAATATAATACCTACCTCGAAACATTATTAGGAGGATTAACTGAAATGTATGTGAAAATACTCAGCATAGATCAGTATTTTAGTGTTTCTATTCTTTTTTTTATTATAGAATCATCTGTTTTATCTGGTAAACTACATGAAGTTACATGAAACTTTAAGAGAGAGTTTACTGATGGCAGTCTCCGTGAATAGGTTAGCATTAAAAACTAAAGACAGTACAATTCATAATTATATTTAGAAGTTAGGCCAAGGGATTGATGTAGCCAGAAATGTGGATAAATGTTATTAAGATAACAGCAGAATTTTAATGGCGTTCTGTCATCCATTTAAAATATTTTTCCCCAAATAAAGCACTGAAGTTTGGCAAGGCATAGTAAAAATAAACAGACTCAGAGAGTCTACAAAACATTTTCTTTTTCATAGACAAGGAATGATACAGAAAAGTTATTATTAGAATCAGAACAATATTTTTGCCCAGAAATGCAAGGGGGAAGGAAAACAGAGTGGAATATTTCTTGTATGAACAGTTATTAAAATGGAGTTGGTTTTCAGCATAAAAATTGAACCTAAATTGGAAGACTAGCTATGGTTAAGCTGAAAAGAGCACATTTAGAGTGACACTTAATACTCAAAAGAACATAACTATTTCTAAGGTGCTCTGACTCCCCAGGTGTACAGATCTGAGAGTCTCCTTCACTTTCTCTCCACAACCTGCTCATCCTACTCTCCTGCCCATACTTCCATCTATGTGACCATTCAGTTATAAATGTCTCTGAAAGACAGAAGAAAATGTGAGCCTTCTAGATCAAGGAAATTGTTTACATGACTCTGCCTGGTTAAGATTCACAATTTACATTAAAATTTATATTCTAAATGGGCTTCCTTGGTGGCTCAGATGGTAAAAAATCTGACAGCAATGTGGGAGACCCAGGTTTGATCCCTGGGTAGGGAAGATCCCCTGAAGAAGGGAATAGCAACCCACTCCCGTATTCTTACTTGGGGAATTCCATGGACAGAGGAGCCTGGTGGGCTACAGTCCATGGGGTCACAAACAGTCAGACATGAATGAGAGACTAACTTTCACTTATATTCTAAACGCCAAATTCATTTAAGTAGTGTCTAGATGATCACAGACTTACCTTTATTTACCTCTTTCCCATTAGTTATGTAAAAATATTTTAAAGCTTCATATCTTCTCTTTTGATTTTTGACTTCTTGGCACATAATGTGCACACATATGTGAAATACATATATATACATTTTTAATTACTTACTTCACAGCATTATTTCCAAACATGTTCAATTATGTATTAAAGTATCACTGAATTTATACAACTTTTAAATTTTAAAACGTTTTTTCTACATACCAGCGCCATCTGTTTTAATTTTGTTTGATGGTATACTGGGCTCTCCTATACCCAACGTATTTGTTGCTACCACACGAAATTCATATTCCATCCATGGGATTAAATCCACTGCTCTTGCTGCCTCCATGTTTCCTTCAATACTTGGGGGATCTAAATAAAACAAATATTAAATAGAGAATGTTAGTTGAGTAATATCACTTATAATTCCCTATTTTTATTTTACTCTTTTGAGAAAATGGCACATATTCCACTAAGTCAAATATAAATAAAAACTAGGATGACAACATGTTAATTACATTTAAAAAAGTAGGAAGAGAGGTCCTTAAGAAAATCTTAGACCTTAGAAAGACAGACACACATATGTATCATTGATTTAGTAAGTATAGGTCAGGAGCACTAAGACTCTGCTCTTCTAACTGACTCCCAGTTCAGGTCTTTGCTGCTAGTCCACCGGCTACACTCTGAACACTGAGAATATGTGTTCTGAAGACAGAATCCAGAAAAATTCTTGATGTGAGGGTATGATTCAGGAAGTTAAATTTTTTCTGGACTCAAACTGATATAGTGTATGGATAGCAAATGATTCATTACAGTACCTATATGTTTATACCTTTTTGTTGTTAGCTTTTTAGATTTAAACCCAAATCATTTGAGCCAGTTATTAATAAATGTTAAAATAATTCATTCAGATTTATTTAATATTCAGAATTTATGCTACTAGATATTAACAGGAAAATTATACCTTAGGGGTAAGATATGCTTCAAGATTGCTTATTAAGTTGAGGTATTAGAAAACATACAACTAAGGCAGGACCATAAATTATTTTAAGTTCAGTTCAGTTCAGTTCAGTCACTCAGTTCTGTCCAACTCTTTGTGACCCCATGAATCGCAGCACGCCAGGCCTCCCTGTCCATCACCAACTCCTGGAGTTCACGCAAACTCATGTCCATTGAGTCAGTGATGCCATCCAGCCATCTCATCCTCTGTCATCCTCTTCTCCTCCTGCCCCCAATCCCTCCCAGTATCAGAGTCTTTTCCAATGAGTCAACTCCTCGCATGAGGTGGCCAAAGTACTGGAGTTTCAGCTTTAGCATCATTCCTTCCAAAGAACACCCAGGACTGATCTCCTTCAGAATGGACTGGTTGGATCTCCTTGCAGTCCAAGGGACTCTCAAGAGTCTTCTCCAACACCACAGTTCAAAAGCATCAATTCTTCGGCACTCAGCCTTCTTCACAGTCCAACTCTCACATCCATATATGACCACTGGAAAAACCATAACCTTG
This sequence comes from Oryx dammah, assembly GCF_014754425.2. Classification (NCBI taxonomy): domain Eukaryota; kingdom Metazoa; phylum Chordata; class Mammalia; order Artiodactyla; family Bovidae; genus Oryx; species Oryx dammah. The sequence goes on along the minus strand of NW_024070213.1, from coordinate 77,635,111 downwards.
ACGAGATGGACCTTTGTTGGCAAAGTAATGTCTCTGCTTTTGAATATGCTGTCTAGGTTGGTCATAACTTTCCTTCCAAGGAATAAGCATCTTTTAATTTCATGGCTGCAGTCACCATCTGCAGTGATTTTGGAGCCCCCCAAAATAAAGTCTGACACTGTTTCCACTGTTTCCCCATCTATTTTCCATGGAGTGATGGGACTAGATGCCATGATCTTAGTTTTCTGAATGTTGAGCTTTAAGCCAACTTTTTCATTCTCCTCTTTCACTTTCATCAAGAGGCTTTTTAGTTTCTCTTCACCTTCTGTCATTAAGGATGGTGTCATCTGTATAAGTTAGTTCTCCTAAAATATTTTTTAGGGCTTCCCTAAAAAATTCTTCAACTGTAAAGAATCTGCCTGTCAATACGATTTCAAACCCTGGGTTGGGAAGATCCCCTGGAGAATGAAAAGGCAACCCACTCCAGTATTCTTGCCTGGGAAATCCCATAAATAGGGATTATTTATTTATCTATCTATTTATTTATTAATCCAGGTGAGCAATAGTTTGTTGGACATGGCTTAGCCACTAAACAACAACAAAAAAATACTTTCACATGTCTTTAATAATCAATCTACACATACATACACATCTAAAACAGATGTACATCATTTATTTGAAAAATGTGTTCCCTTAGGCTTGCATATGACTCATTATCTTATTACTTAGGCAATTCCTAAATTTTTATCTAACACTGAAGACCATGAATACGTAGCTTTTTAAGATACTGTACCAACTGTCACCATAAATGCTAAGCATCACAATGTCAGTTTCTACTTTTGGACAAATTCCTATATGGCTCAGCCTATCCCATGTGTCACGATGTCACATGTGGCAGAACTCTCCTAGACACTAATTTTACCATCCAATGTCTTATTTTGTTAAGGACTTGTTTTATATATTTGACATATTTTTGACATTCTGATTAAAACTTTGGCTTTGTTTTGCCTTTGTTGTAATTCTGCCTCTTTATCTTCTGTCTCCTCCACCACACTCTCACACCATATCAGAATCTGTTTGTCTTATTTCATATACATAAGAACTAATTTTAGGTAATTGGAAGAGGGAAGATGAAGTTTTGAATGTGCAGGACTCTTCACAGAGAAAGGGAAAACACAGGGCTCATTGTTATGACACTGGGTAGAGTCTTCCTCACTAGACGCCTTTTAATGATTTTGAGCTTCCATGATTTGAATGGTGATTGTCCCTCCCCCTCCAAAAGATATGTCTATGTTCAAATCACAAGAACCTTGAATGTGACTTTGTTTTGCAAAGAATTTATCAATCATTTTAATTTTAAGACTAAAACCAAGTTAAAAATCTTTGGCTAAAATCATCCTGGATTATCTAGATGGATCCTAAATCCAATGACCAATGTCCTTATAAGAGAAACACAACAAGGAAACATAGAGAAGAGGGCGAAATGTGACCACAAAGGCAAAAGTGAAGTGAAGCAGCCACATGCCAAGGAGTATTTAGAGCCTCTGGAAGCTGGAAAAGGCAAGGAATGGGTTGTTCCCTGAGATCCTTGGAGGCGGTACAGCACTGCCAGCACCATGATTTTGTACTTCTGTTGTTGTAAACCACCAAATCTGTGGTAACATGTTATGACAGCTGCTGCTGCTAAGTCATTTCAGTCGTGTCCAACTCTGTGCGACCCCATAGGTGGCAGCCCACCAGGCTCCTCCGTCCCTGGGATTCTCCAGGCAAGAACACTGGAGTGGGCTGCCATTTCCTTTTCCAATGCATGAAAGTGAAAAGTGAAAGTGAATTTGCTCAGTCATGTCCAACTCCTAGCAACCCCACGGACTGCAGCCCACCAGGCTCCTCCGTCCATGGGATTTTCCAGGCAAGAGTACTGGAGTGGGATGCCATTGCTTTTTCCATTATGATAGCCCTAGGGAATTAATACCGAGATTTAGATGCAGAGACTGGTGGAAATATCTGTGGGTTTGTGAGTCTGGAAAGTACAAGTTAAAAAGTATAACAGAAAGGTCAAGGAGGTAGTTGGATATTCTCCTCTGCTACTTGTGCTGCAAAACCCCAGCCCCATTTAAATGTCTGAAGAATGGAAATGTTGAAACTGTTCTAAAGGTCCTTTCTTGGCAAGGGCATGGTGCTCTCAAGATGGTAAAACCTACAATGGGGTTTTTCTAAGCAGCTGGGCAGTCAACAGGTAGGGGCAGGTGGAGTCTGGGTCAGAACAGGAATACTCTGATGGATGTGCGGTAAAAACTGCAGCTGATAAACTGATTCCAAACATGCACGAAGGTCCAATACTAAAATATCTCCAAACAAATGGAAGTTCAGGAGTATGTCCTGAGTAGAAAGTCATACTTGACTACAGAAAATATTTGGAAGAATGGTGAGAGATAAAGAAAAATCAACTGGAGTCAATATAGGGTAAGTTTTAGATTCCAGATGAAGACGTAAGATCTGTGACTAAATGAAGTCTGAGGTAAAGAAAGAAGAACAAGCAAAGAGCCTTGGAGTTACATTACAACCATGAGAGGACAGGCCTCAGTGGGAAACCCTTGGCTCAGTGATGCAAATGACTTTCAAAACAGGAAGTTGGAAGTGGGTGTTAGGAAGATAGACTTTCAAGATGTACCTTATGAATAATTAAAGAAGGAATTTGACATCAATAAGCTAATAATATATCTACAAATATAGCTAAAGGTGTAAAAGCTCCTCTTTTTAGAAACAAAAACCAGTTATGATCATTCTTATTAATATACACTAACATCAGCACCTATGAGATGGTAAGGTTCTAAAACAAAAAAGTTTTTGTCATATCTTTACAATACTCCCTGTAGAAAACCATTTATATAAGTAGTAGGCCTAATCTAGCAAAAATGACTAATACCAATCATTTTAGAAAAACGTATCTAGAATTAAATGTGGTTCTGTATCTGGCCTGCTTTCCATCCCCAGAAGGGGTCAGGACTTTTGACTCATACCACATCACCAGAACAGGATTTAAAAGTTTGCTTTCTAATTTCTTTTTTCCTGTCCAATCTTGAGCTAAGCAGCCCATATCACCATTTTACAATTAGAACCTCAAGATTGGCTATGTCCATACCAGGCCATACTCATAATATATCTCTATGTCCCACTTATTTACTCCTATTTGTCATTTATGGATATATATCTCCATATATATGTTTGTGTTTCTTTTACTTCTTAATCATATTTTGGGGCCACTCAGTGCTTCGTATACCTAGTATGCTGTCTTGTAGGTAAAAGTACTTGATAAATATTTGTAGAAATTGTAAATAAATACAAATACAGAAATTGTGCTTATTTAGAGTCTACAATGTCTCAGCACAACCATGTGTATAGCAATCACTTTATTTTCTCCTTTAACCCTGAATCAGGCAGGCTACTGGTAGTAGAAGAGAGGGCATTATATTACTTGAACCCTCCAAAAAATATCCATGCTTTCTGGCTTTTATATCTATATTCAACTGATAAATTATCCTACCTTGTCTGAGCTACCATGGCTTCCCTGGTAGCTCAGACGGTAAAGCATCTGCCTGCAATGCAGGAGACCTGGGTTCGATCCCTGGGTCGGGAAGATCCTCTGGAGAAGGAAATGGCAACCCGCTCCAGTATTCTTGCCTGGAGAATTCCATGGACAGAGGAGGCTGGTAGGCTACAGTCCATGGGATCAAAAAGAGTCGGACACGACTGAGCAATTTCACTTCACTTCACCTTGTCTAAAGCAGAAGATAAAGCTCGTCTCCATTCTCTTAAGCTCTCTCCCATTCTCTTTAAGTCTGAGTTGGTCCTTTCTGATTTCTCTCCTCCACTGCTACTGTGTTTTACCTCATTTTTATTCATTTTATTCATAGCCCTAAATGTTCCTATAAAAGGATTTGTACCTCTTGTAATTGTATCCAATCCCTTTAGCTTTGGTAGAAGCTACTGGATGTATTTTATTTTTCCAAAACCACCCACACAGATAGGTTGGAAACAAAGGTCATCTTTCCTTTGGAAAGAGTTCCATGCCCCTAGCCAAATGGACAATAATCAGGAGCAGAGGGACTCTGCACCACCTTTCTTCAGCCAAGTCTCTTGCAACCTGTTTGCTATTTCTGGAGTCAGAAAGAGAGGTGAGTACTTTGCACAGCAGAGGCAAGTACCCAGAATTAGGACTGAGAGCTCAAGTTCCTGAGTTTCAACTGAGTCAGTTCAGAGTCAGGTCACTTTTTACAGATATCAGTGTAGAAAATCAGAGTTTTAACTGTATAAGATCAGAGGCTTCTCTCTGTTTTAAAAAAAAAAAAAGGTACAATATTATATTGAAGGAAGAAACAGACAGAACAGGCTCCATCTTGAAAGCAGGACTCCATCTTTGGCCAGACTGTGGACTTTGAGCTATATGCCCAGTATTTATGGAAATGACATACCAACTGGAAAACCAGATCCCCGCCCCCCCACCCCCCACCATGGAAGAGCCCCAGGGCTCATATTTAGACTCTCATCGCCTGAAAGAATACACGAACTATCTGTGTAACCAAATAGAATCATAAATTCTATTATGCTTATTTGGGTATGACCACAGGCTTATTGATAATTGTCCACTGTTAACTACCTAGGCTTAAGGCATATGAATCATGGATTAACTCTGATTGTATCTTTCTTTTCCTTTGCTCAGACTAGTTTCAGAGAATTTGGGTAGGTGGATTTGAACACGTACACTTAGGGTATACGAGATTTTCACAAAAGCTGGTCAGTGTCCTTGGCTAAGAGGAGACGCTGCCTTGGGCCCGCGGTGTAATAAACTGCACTTCACTATCTGCCATCGTCCTTCTGAGTGAGTTTGTTTCCTGGAATGCGTGGCTACAACATTTGGTGTATTGGCCAGGAAACTCCTCACTTTGAGGAGACAGGTCTCATTTGAGGCCACCCAGAGGCACTGGCAACCCACTCCAGTACTCTTGCCTGGAAAATCCCATGGACGGAGGAGCCTGGTAGGCTGCAGTCCCAGGGGTCACTAAGAGTCGGACACAGCTGAGTGACTTCACTTTCACTTTTCACTTTTATGCATTGGAGAAGGAAATGGCAACCCACTCCAGTATTCTTGCCTGGAGAATCCCAGGGACAGAGGAGCCTGGTGGGCTGCCATCTATGGTGTTGCACAGAGTCAGACCCGACTGAAGCGACTTAGCAGCAGCAGCAGTAGCAGAGACTTTGTGGCTTGAATCTTTTAGAAGGGGGAAGGCGCCTCACCTCTCTGGAAGAATTCAGCCTTTCAATGCCCGGTTTCTTCGCTTTGGCAGGTAGTGAATGGCAGCAAGGGAACCAAGTGCTCAGATGAGGAGGAACCCACCCAGCAGGGTGGAAGAGGGGGCCTGATCACCACCCCCTGGGAGGCACTAGAAGGGGGCACGGACCCACAGGAGACTGGAATAAACAGGTGGCAGTGATTGCTTGGTACACAGGTTGACAAGTGTTTTACGGGCTTAGGAAGGAAATTTGTGAAGATCATTTAGGAGGTGGTATCCGTGCCATCTTGGGGAAAATTATTACCAAGAAATCGCCAGGGGATTTTTAGGAGAAGAAAGTTGGTCCTTGTGTGCTTGTATTCTACCCTCCCCCAGGAGGTGTCCCATCTGCTGTGAAATTCTTGATGCCCTCGGAATTGTCAGGCTAGAAGGAGGGGAATACATAAGTGAGTAAAATTGGCTTTTCCAGAGATAGCCTAGGACATGGAATATTTAACCCATCTGTGTTTTCATCTGCACATGATCAAGTCCACCAAGGCAGAAAGGACTTTTAAATTTAAGGGAGAGACAGTCTTGGACCATGTGGTGTTCTGGTTTGGCCATGCTGACTGGAAGGTGAAGACATGCTGATCCTCCTTCTCCCTCTGGGATCTAGCAAGTAAGGCTCTTCTTACCTCAATTAGGAAGGAGGTGTAATGGCAATTTAAGTGTTTCATTGAGTGGAAATATCAGAAGTACATAGGGTACTGAGAACTTCATAGTCACAACAAAAAAGAAAAGTAGAAGAAGGTCCAAGAAGGTAAGCAAGATGAGGGAAAGTGAATCTAAGGCAATTGTATTGGAGTGCATGATTAAAAATTTAAAGAAGGGATTTGGAGGAGACAGTGGGGTAAAGATGATGCCTAACTGCCTCCACATACTCTGTGAGGTCGAATGGCCCCCTATGGCAGTAGGATGGCCACCAGGGAACAACATGAACTTAAAAATAGTGGAAGCAGTCTATACAGTAGTCACAGGAGAGCCAGGACACCTGGATCAATATCCACATATTGACTCGTGGCTAGGGTTAGCTCAAGACCCTCCTACTTGGACAAGGTTCTATATTCCAAAAGGGAAAGGGAAAAATATTAATGGCACAAAAATTAACTGATGATAAAAAAGGAAATTCTACAGAATTTGGACAGGGATGACCTGACCAACCTAGATATCATATTAAAAAGAAGAGACATTACTTTGCCAACAAAGGTCTGTCTAGTCAAGGCTATGGTTTTTCCAGTGGTCATGTATGGATGTGAGAGTTGGACTGTGAAGAAAGCTGAGCGCTGAAGAATTGATGCTTTTGAACTGTGGTGTTGGAAAAGACTCTTGAGGGTCCCTTGGACTGCAAGGAGATCCAACCAGTCCATTCTAAAGGAGATCCGTCCTGGGTGTTCATTGGAAAGACTGATGCTGAAGCTGAAACTCCAATACTTTGGCCACCTCATGCGAAGAGTTGACTCATTGGAAAAGACTCTGATGCTGGGAGGGATTGGGGGCAGGAGGAAAAGGGGATGACAGAGGATGAGATGGTTGGATGGCATCACCAACTCAATGGACATGAGTTTGGATCAACTCCGGGAGTTGATGATGGACAGTGAGGCCTGGCATGCTGCAATTCATGGGGTCGCAAAGAGTCGGACACGACAGAGTGACTGAACTGAACTGAACTGAACTGACTCCTCCCCCATACTGGATAATGACGTGCCCGCCTCCCAGTGCTCCACCAGGACTGGAGGCCACCTTAATGCCCAATCCAGGGCCAGGTGAAATTCCTGCAGCAGCCTCTGCTCTTTTGCCAGCTCTCCCAGAGATTGTAGAGCCACCATTTTGGCAGGCTCCGATGCCACTGATGGAGACCTTTGGTCAATGCTCCAAGAATTCCATCTCAGCCAGACCTCCTAGATTGTATCCACCTCTCTCAGTGAGTACTGATGGGAAGGGGGAAGAAAACACAGGAATTAGACAGAAGCTGCACTCCACCAAGGAACAGGGGGAAAGAACCCCACTACAGATGCCCCTCAGAGAGCTACAACAGCCTCCAGTTCAGGACGCATGTGGGCACTACCATCACCCCCTGTAGCCTATTATTTTCCTCTACAGGTATATTAAACTGGCAGAGACACCCCCTACCATACTCGGGGGAGCCACAAGCCATGATTAGGCTAATGGAGACTATTTTTTGAACCCACCAACCTACATGGGATGACATAATCCAACTACTAGTCTCCCTTTTTAGCGCTGAGGAAAGACACAGGATCCTAACTGAGGTCAGAAAATGGTTAAGAGAAATGGCACCTGAGGGTACTGCAAACCTGCAGTGGTGGGCAGAACAAGCCACCCCCAAAGAGAGGCCCAATTGGGACTGTAACACAGAGGAAGAGAGGGGCCACCTGGAGAACTATTGGGCAGCTCAAGAGGGGGGCCCTGAAAACCTATGAGTATGGCAAAACTCTCCAAAGTGATTCAACAGGAAAGTGAATCACTCTCTGAGTTCTACGAAAGACTGTGCAAGGCCTGTAGACTTTATATGCCAATAGATCCAGAGGCTGCTGGGTCTCAGATGGTAATAAATGCAGGCTTTGTGTCTCAAGCCTATCCCAAAAATGTCAGATGGGGGACACCAAGTGACTCATGAATTTTTATATATCTCTGAATGCCCAGTACCTTTGTTGGAAAGAGACTTGCTAAATTGGAGGCACAAATGACCATTCCCCCCACAAAGGACCCACTCTTCGAGCGAGATCAACCACCTATTTACTCTTCCTCTCTGTAACCCCCAAGATGAATGGAGGTTGCATGATCTCCCAGAAGGGAAACCAGACAGGCTAAACAGTCGAGAGAGAAAGAGAGAGAGAGAGAGAGAGAGAGAGAGAGAGAGAGAGAGAGAGAGAGATAAAACAAAAAATCCCTGAGGTCTGGGGGGAAGACACCCCCCCCCCCCCCGAGGCTTGCAAAACAAGTCCCACTGGTAATAGAACTCAAACCCAGTACAATTACATTAGCACCCGCCTTGGGCCTGCCAGACCTATATAAACTGTTTACTCTTTACCTGACTGAAAAGGACAAGGTGGCTATGGGAGTGTTGTCTCAGACTATGGGGACATGGGACAGACCCATGGCTTATCTCTCGAAATGGCTGGACAATATTGCCATTGGGTGGCTGGGATGCTTATGGGCAGTTGCTGCAGTTGCCTTATTGGTCCGGGAGGCAACCAAGCTGACTTTGGGCCAATATTTGATCGTAAAAGTCCCGCATGAGGTCAACACTCTCCTGCGAGGGGACCCCCATAAATGGCTGTCAACATCCCAGATTACTCAATACCAGGGACTGTTATGTGAAAACCCCCATGTTACTATTGAGCCTTGTCAGGCTCTGAATCTGGGCACTCTCCTTCCTGTGGAAGAAGGTGGGCCCTCACATGACTGCAAGGAAATATGCCAGCAGACCTGACTTTAGAGACCAGCCAATCCCGGACCCAGATTTGGTCCTGTACACCAATGGCACCAGCCTGGTTGAACAAGGACAATGGCTGTTGGGATATGCAGTAGTCATGGAAGAAACCATCTTTGAGGCTCGCTCTCTGACATCACACTGGTCCGCTCAATGGGCTGAACTATATGTTCTAATCCAGACCCTCCAGCTGTCAAAAGGACAGAATCTCAGAACTGCACTGCCTGCTCACAAGCCTGCTGCCTCTGGCACAAACAGAAATCTCTGAGGATTCAGCTAAAAGGCACACTGGCCTTTGAACACCTGGAAGTGGACTTCACTGAAATGAAACCTCACCAACACTACAGTTACCTGCTGGTCATGGTATGTACATTCTTGGGATGGGTAGAAGCTTTTCCTACCCGGACTGAAACAGCATCAGAAGTAGCCCAGTGCCTGCTTAGGGAGATAGTTCTCAGATTTGGATCTCCTACCAGCATTGGATCGGACAATGGTATGGCTTTTGTAGCTGATTCAGTACAGCAAGTAAGCAAAACTTTAAACATCAAGTGGAAATTACATACAGCATATATGCCCCAGAGTTCTGGGATAGTGGAAGGAACCAACCAGACACTTAAAGAGACACTCTCCAACTGGATCATAGAGACTGACTGCTCCTGGATGGACTTGTTTCCAACGGCTCTGCTCAGACTCAGGATGACTCCACGGTCCCATGGCTATTCTCCATACAAAATTGTGTATGGGAGGCCCTCTCCCATAATAAAACAGGTGTCAACAAACTTGCCTCAGGTAAGGGGAGATGAGATTTCACAGCAGATGGAACAACTGGGTAAGGTAATAAAGCAGGTAACTAAGTTTGTACAAAAAAGGGTGCCACTCCCCCTTGGGGAATAGATTCATGAATTTGTGCCCGGGGATCAGGTGTGGGTCAAGGACTGGAAACATGACTCCTTGGCCCCACATTGGAAGGATCCATTTACTGTTCTAGCCACCCCTACAGCAGTTAAAGTTGCAGGTGTCACTCCCTGGATCCACCACGTGAGGATGAAGAGAACATACCACGCAGACCCAGAAAATGCTGAGTGGACTGTGCAGAGGGACCCCACTGACCCTCGAGAGACTAAGATCATCCAAGAAGAAGAAGGAAAAGAAGATCCTGGACAAGCCCCTTCAGGATGAAGCTGCATAATCAACTCCTGCTGCTTGGCCTCATCAACATGATTTTGAATTTAACTTCTCTTTCAACTCAGGACAATGTTTTCATCTCATGGGCACATTCCTACGTGGACTTCCACAACACCTCCAGCTGCTAGGTATGTGGGGCTATGCCTCTGTCTGTGATGGATGGACTTCCTTGGTGGGTGTCACTGCTCTGCCAAGGAGATTTTAAACCACTCCGCTCATTTCTGGGATGACAAAAAGAGACTTTCCTTTCTCTTGTTAATCATAATCTCTCCCTGCTCTCTTGGTAAGCCAGACCTACAGTCAATAGACTTGGGTCATGGGGTTATGTTTGATGTAAACACCAATTTCATAGAAGTAACAAAAGCCTTATTTACATGCTAGGTGGACAAGATCTGTGTTTCAATGGTATGAGTATATTGCTGCCTTATTCATACTGTTGAGGCCTGATAGAGGCCATGACTAAAATAGGCTGGAGCAAGCA